>NC_037678.1:28561850-28596607 GCF_003255815.1 Theropithecus gelada | reverse complement strand
TTTTTTTTTTTTTTTTTTTTTTTTTTTGAGACGGAGTCTCGCTCTGTCGCCCAGGCTATAGTGCAGTGGCCCGATCTCAGCTCACTGCAAGCTCCGCTTCCCAGGTTTACGCCATTCTCCTGCCTCAACCTCCCGAGTAGCTGGGACCACAGATGCCTGCCACCTCGCCCGGCTAGTTTTTTGTATTTTTTAGTAGAGACGGGGTTTCACCATGTTAGCCAGGATGGTCTCGATCTCCTGACCTCGTGATCTGCCCGTCTCGGCCTCCCAAAGTGCTGGGATTACAGGCTTGAGCCACCGCGCCCGGCCCAGTACTTAGATTTAAGTATTTAACCCATCATGAGTTAATTTTTGTATATAGTGAGAAATAGGGATCCAGTTTCATTCTTCTACATGTGGCTATCCAATTTTCCCACCATCATTTATTGATTAGGATGTCATTTCCCCAGTTTGTTTTTGTATACTTTGCGAAAGATCAGTTGGCTGTAAGTATTTTGCTCTATTTCTGGATTCTCTATTCTATTCTATTGGTCTGTGTATCTCCCTTGATATCAGTACTTTTTACCAGTGGACACTGCTTTGATACTGTCTTGATTACTATAGCCTTATAGTGTAATATGAAGTTGGGTAGTGTGATGACTCCAGATTTGTTTTTTGCTTAGGATTGCTTTGGCTTTGGCTGTTTGGGTTCTTTTTTGATACCATATGAATTTTAAGATTGTTTTTTCTGATTCTGTGAAGAATGATGATGTTGTTGTTGTTTTTGAGATGGAGTTTTGCTCTTGTTGTCCAGGCTGGAGTGCAATGGCACGATCACAACTCACTGCAACCTCCGCCTCCTGAGTTCAAGCGGTTCTCCTGCCTCAGCCTCCCGAGTAGCTGGGATTATAGGCATGCGCCACCACGCCCAGCTTATTTTGTATTTTTAATAGAGACAGGGTTTGTCCATGTTGGTCAGGCTGGTTTCAAACTCCCGACCTCGGGTGATGCACCTGCCTAGGCCTCCCAAAGTGCTGGAATTACAAGCGTGAGCCACTGTGCCCAGTCAATGCTGGTATTTTGATTGGAATTGCAGGACTCTGTAGAGTGTTTTGGACAATATGGTCACTTTCACAATATTGATTGTTCTAATCCATGAACATGGGATGTATATTCATGTGTGGTTATCTGTGATTTCTTTCAGCATTGTTTTATAGTTCTCTTTGTAGAGATCTCTCACCTCCTTGGTTAAGTATATTCCTAAGCATTTTACTTTTTGTGTGTAGGTACTGTAAAAGGGGTTGAGTTTGAACTCCTGATCTCAGGCGATCTACCCACGGCCTCTCAAAGCGCTGGGATTACAGGCATGGGCCAACCTGGTAAAACTCCATCTCTACTAAAAATACAAAAATAAGCTGGGCATGGTGGCAGGTGCCTGTAATCCTAGCTACTCGGGAGGCTGAGGCAGGAGAATCACTTGAACCAGGAGGCGGAGGTTGTAGTGAGCTCAGATCATGCCATTGCACTCTAGCCTGGGTGACAGAGTGAGACTCCATCTCAAAGAAAGAAAAGGGAGGTGATTGAGTTGTTTTGATTCTCAGCTTGATCATTGTTGGTGAATACCAGTGCTACTGATTTGTATGCATTGATTTTGTAACTTGAGACTACTGAACTTATTTATCAAATCTAGGAGTCTTTTGGAGGAATCTTTAGTGTTTTCTAGGTGTAAGATCATATCGTTGGCAAACAGAGACAGTTCCTCTTTTCCAATTTGGATGTCCTTTATTTCTTTCCTTGTCGTGATTTCTCTGGCTAGGACTTACCTTATCAGATGTTTTTGCCATGTTCTAGCTGGGCCCTGAGTAGACAGAGATGAACCAAAGAAAAATACAACATACCTACAAGTAACCACATTTCATTTCAGCCTGGGGTCCTGGGTTCAAAGGGTTGGTAGAGGCAGGATGGAACATTTATGCCTTGGGTGGTCAGGGAAGGCTTCTTGGAGGAGAGGGCATTTAAACTGGGCATGGGAGCCTGGGCTGGTAGTGACACAGGCACAGGGCAGAGACCCATGCAGTGCACTGATCAGCTGATTGATCTGCAAGAGACTGAACGTGGGTGGGTGCCCAGTCAGCTGGCATCAAGGAGCTGAAACAACTTTATTATAGAACTGAAAGCATACTCTTAAGCCCACTTGGTTTGGTGCCCTGCCCATTGCACTTGCCTGGTGTCACGACCTAGGTGTGGCCATGGCACTGGCCATACTGTGGGCCAGGGAGGGACAGGATGGGTGGTGACCTCCTGACACAGCTCCTCTCACATACTTCAGTGGATCCTGAGGTTGGAGGTCCTGCCACCGACATGACTCATGAAACAAGATCCTTGGGAAGCTGGCCTGCCCCACCCCTATGCAGTGCTTCTGAGTTGTTCCCTCTTTAGGCCTTCTGCTTCTGCCAAGCCCCAAGGCCCTCAGAAGCTGCTGCTGAGAGCTGACCTGGGATCCCAGGGTCTGCCTGGGCAGAGACTATGGCCAGGAGCCAGTGAGCTGTCCTGACTCCTGGCAAGGCAGCTAGCACCTGCACCAGCCCACAAGGCACACCTCTTCCCTCCAGCTAACTCTGGTGCAACTATCAAGACCCACCCTGGCTATCACCTCCTATAAGAAGGCTCACTGACCCCTAGGCTGGGCCGAGTCCTCTCGTGGGGTCTCCAGCCTTTGGGATTTCCCTCTGTTTCATGGACAGAGCAAGGAGTTATATATGTAACAGAAAAAAACAGCTCAGACCAGCTCAAACAGAAAAGGAAATGTATTACTGTAATTGTTATGTCCAGGGTATCTTCAGGAAACTTGGATCCAGGGCTCAAAGGGGGCCTTTCTTTGTTAGTTCCATCTCATGGTGGTTCCAGACCAATATTCTCCCCTGTCAGCAACCTTGGATGAACCAGAGATTTCCTCTGCCCAGTGATTCTAACAAGTTTCAGAACCGGACCTCACTGGCTGTGGTTGACCCGGCCAAGGTCACGTGTCCCTCCCTGAGGCATGAAGGACTAGGGCTAGCTCTAGCTGGGCTATGTGGCCTGAGAGTTGGGGAGACGAGGTGTAGTTAGCAGTCAAAGGGGAAATGGAGTTGGCCAGGCAGTATTATGGTTGTCCATCTCATTGTGGCTGGCTCCCCACCAGACTGCCTACTGCTCAGGCAGGGACAGAGTTTAAGCCCCATCTGTGCCCCAGCATTGCCCTGCATAAGACAGCACAGGAAAAGAGCTCTAGCAGACTGGCTTTGGTTAGCTTCCTCAGGGTCTTGCACATGCTGTTCCCTCTGCCTGGAACAGTCCTGCACTGCACCCCCACCCACTGCCCCCACTTAGTACCACCTCATCTGGGGATCTGGAATTCTAGGAATTCTAGGAATTCTGATTAGATGCACATTAGAATCACTCGTTCTCTACCCCCAGCTTCTTTGCCTTTCATATTTTTTCTCTTCTCATCTTTCTATGTTGCATCCTAAGAAATTTTTTCATATCTATGTTCCAATTCACTGATTTTCTCTTCAGCTGTTTAATTCATAGTTTCAACATTTGTATTTTTTCACTTGTAAAGGTGTATTTGGTTATTTTTCAAATCTGTTGGGCCTTCTTTTTTTTTTTTTTTTCAATAGACCCTTTTTCCTTTTTGATCACCTTCCTTATTCCATTAAATCTTCCTTAATCTGCAGGCAGATTTAGCTGGAATTTCTTAGATGGAATAAGGAAGACTATCAAAAAGGAAAAAATGGATGAATAGACTTCATCTGTTCCTTCCTTTCTTCCTTTCATCCCTTCCTTCCCTCCCCTTCCTACCGTTCTCTCCCCTTCCCTTCCCTTCACTTCCCTGACAGGGTCTTACTGTGTCTCCTAGGCTAGAGTGCAGTGACACTATCATAGGTCACTGCCGCCTAGATCTCATAAGCTCAAGTGATCCTCCTACCTCAGCCTCCCAAGTTGCTGGGACTACAGACATGTCCACCACATCCACTAATTTTTGTATATTTTTGTAGAGATGGGGTTTTGCTATGTTGCCCAGGCTGGTCGTGAACTCTTGGGCTCAAGCAATCTGCCCACGTCAGCCTCCCAAAGTGCTGGGATTACAGGCGTGGAGCCACCGTGCCTGGCACTTCATTTATTTCAAGCAGTTCTCAGTGGCCTAAATCTATTTATTTCTATTGAGTCTTACCTTACAGTGGCATGTTTCTTTGGATTTCATCTGTGTGTGTGTGTGTGTGTGTGTGTATTTGGTTGTGCTTCATCTGTAGGAATCCTGAAGGCCTAAATTGGGATGCTTTCCTCCAGAAAGAATTTCTGTTTGCTTCTACAAGTTTTTCACTGACCAGGACCAGTATAATTTAATTTCTTGAGTTGGGATTTTCCTATTTATGAAGATAGTGTAAATTTAACTTCAGCACTGCTGGAGAGCAAATGGTTGCAGATTCTCCAGGTACATTATTATTGTTCTTAAACATTTCCACCTGGAGCTCTGAAGTGGACACCCAGATTTCCCAGAGGGATCCCTGTGCTGGCAAGCAGATTTGTTGGAACCACCCTCTCCTTGCAGGGGGATAGCCTCCTTTGAGGGTCTCACGTCGGTGTAGGTATCTTAGGTTCACTCCCCCCACCCACCACTCTACATTTTGCCTTATCTAAGGTAAATGCTTGTTGCTCATTTCTGGTTCCAGATAATTTGGTTTATTTATTGTTTCTTTCTTTTTTGGAAGGAGGGCTTTATTGTGATGTTGGCAGTGCAATAATGTTATGTCTGTAGACATTTACTCGCAATCAGGTAGCGGATGGCATTTTAGGGTATCTGGTTACTATGCTACCAGAAGTCAAGTCGACCTGTCAGCTCATTCTGGGAGTTACATCCTTGGCTGTCAACATGGTTCTCACCTTGCTTGCTCCAGAGTAGTAATTTGGAGAGAATTCAGGGTATACATTTTCTGGCTAAGCCATGGAATGGGGCCTGGCCCCTGCAGTTCTCATGCCTGTTACCAAGCTTTGGGGTCCTGCAGCAGCCCCGCTTCCCGGTGACCTCATAGGTTCTTCTGAGGGCAGCCAGTGAGATGCTGTGACTCAGTGCAGCCAGAATGCATAGCAGAAAGAGTGAGGGGGTGCCTGTGTGTGTGCTGCAGTGCACTGGGGTGTGTTGGTGGTGGGAATAGCCCTAGAATTGTTCAAGTTGGTCACCTGGATTGGACATAACCTAGAAAACTGCCAGATTTCCTCTCCCTTTTAGGTACTGCAGATACAACCTAATGGGCTGCTTTGCAGATGACCAAAAAACAGAAATGTCTGAGTGCAACAGAAAGCAATCGCACATATCCTCAGAGACAGGTCTAAGCTCTGCTTGTCCTCAGGGCTCTCCAGCCCCTCACACCCTCCTCCTCTCCTCTCAGGCACTTTCAGACCCATATTGTCCACATTCACTCATCCCCAGCCCAGCCTTGCTACCTGTGTCCCTGTTTGGGGGTGGGGTTGTCTCCCTAGGAGATGCTGCTCCCCTGAAGGCAGCCCTGGCCTCGGCCACATTCAACCACGAATATTTATTGATCTCTGCTCTGCACCTGGCCCTCTGCTCAGTGCTACACAGTGGAAGGAACTGGTCTTGGCTCTCTGGGGTCATAATTAGGGAAAGGGTCATCATTAGGAAGACAGTAATACAGGACAGTGACAGCTGTAGTGCACGATGCTGTGGTTGTGGGAACACAGAAAGAGCACCCTAGCCTGCCCAGCGGACAGAGAAGGTGTCAGAGGAGGCAGCATTTGAGCTGTGGCTAGAACACCAAGTCATACTTTGTCAAATGTACAAACTGGGGGAGGGGCGGATGGGGGATGACAGATGAGGCTGACTGATGGGCAGGGCAGACCCGGAAAGGTCCAGAGATATGAGGAGTTGCCCAGGACCCTTCAGAAGGGGAGTGACCTTCTCAGATGTGTTTTGGAAGATATATTACTGGGTTTTCTGAGACTGAACCCCACATTTCTGAAGTCTTTATGGCTTCATAAGAGGGAACTGAAGTATTCTGAAGCTGCTCTTTGTGATACCCAGGGTGAGGAGGTACATCTTCCTGGCCTAGATTAATGAGAATCACCCCCATTTGCAAAGCGCAGTAGAGTTCATGCAAATGACTCGCACAAGAACACTTCGCTGGTAAGTGGAGTGTGCCAGCTACATACTGCTGCATAACAAACCACCCCACAATCTCATGCCTTGAAACAACACTTTGTTGTTATTTCTCAGAGTTCTGTGGGTTGGCTAGGTTCAGCTGGGCAGTTCTTCTGCTTGTGGTCTCATGCAGTTGCCATCAGATGGTGGCAGAATGTCCAAGATGACTTACCACTCACCTCTCTGCATCCTCAATGCCCTCTGGGTGGGCCCTCTCCATCAAGATGGTCAGACTTCTTAGGTGGCAGCAGTCTTCTGAGAATGCAAGGGCCAAAGCTACTGGGTCTTGTTAAGGCTTAGGCCTGGAACTAGCAGAGTGGCACTTCACTGCATTCTGTTGGTTAATGTGAGTAACCCTCTGGCCAGTCCAGATTCCGTGTGGGAGGGGACTAAACAAGGGTGGAAACAGCAGGAGGCGTTGGTTCCCTGTGGCCATCTGTGGAGACTGGCTGCTGCACAGTGAACCTTGCCTTCAGACACTGTCTATGCATCTTAACCACTATGACTTTTCTCTGGAGACGCCATAGCCACAGTTGGCAGTCTCTGTTTGAGTCTCAGTGAGACCCCGCTTCCCTGATAACTGCTCCTGCGGTCATATTTTTAGTATGTGACACTTAGAGTCTTTGGAATGTCTGTATCAGTTGTCTATTGCTGTGTAACAAAACTCTCCCAAATGTAATAGCTGAAAACACAACCGTTTATTATTTCTCATGAGCCTCCAGGTCCACTGAGTGGTTCTGCTGATCTGAGATGAGGTCACTTGTGAGTCTGAGTTCACTATGGGTTGGCAACATGGCTCAACCATCTTAGCTGGGCTCACTCACGTTTCTGAGACCTCAGCTGGGACAGCTGCTCTTGGGTCCATGTGGTCTCTCATCCTCTACTGCAGGTCTCCAGAAGAGCAGAAGTGCACTTTTAAGGCCTAGGCTCAGAACTGGTATCACTTCCACCTCACTGTATTGGTCAAAACAAATCATAAGGCTATCTACCAGATTGCAGGATGGGGAAATAGCTCCCACCTTCTGATGAGCTGAGGTGTCACCTTGCAAAAGGCGTGAAGGCAGGAAGGAGTGGAGCCATTTGTCATCAGCTGCCACTGTGCCTGTGTGCACTTGAGAGGGGCCCTTCCCAGCAGCAGCCGGGCCCACATCAGGTAGCCTGGCTAGGTAAGCCAGGCCAGGCTGGGTTTCAGGCCCTGTGCACCACTTGGTGGACACCTTTGTGTGTACTCTCATGACCCTGTCTGACCCTGATGACTTGACTGTGCGGATATTTCACACACCCTGGGCCAGCCTGGGAACTGGGAATTAGAAACAAGATTCTTGTTCACGAGGAGCCGTTCATTTGAACTGAAGAGACAGTTGAGCCCAGGAGCTCTGGCCGATGACAGGGTGCCTGGAAAAGCAGAGAAAGCAGCTCAGAGGAAGAAGAAAAAAGTCAGGGGCTCAGGAAGGCCATGTTGAGGGAGAGAGGGAGAAGGCTCCCCATGGCCCCACGGGAAGACTGCCCTGGGTCCAGGGGTCTTCCAGCTGCTGGGCCCACCCTCACATGTCCTGGTCATGTAACATATCTTCAGCTCTGCCCATCCGGTGCCATTATTGTTGTAAAATCGAGATGCTTCCTGGGTCATCAGCTCTACAGAGAGCCACAAAGCTTTTGGGTCCTTGTCAGAATTCTGCTTCTCAGAGGGAGATGGCCTCATGGGCTGCTCCAGCACCAGCCTATGCAACGTGGTCCATGTGGTCAGAGAGCTGGAGGCCAGGGGCTTGGCATTCCTGGGACCCTCAAGCGGCTGGGAGACTGTTAGGGCCTGCAGGGGCATGGGAACAGGGGGAGCAGATTGAGGGTCCAGGTTCTAGGGCAAGCTGAGGTCAGGCTGGGTCCACAGGAGACCTGTCGTCAGCCCCCCACCTGCCCATGCCAGTGGGAGCCAGGACAACTAGACACAGGTCCTCCAGGGTACAGTAGGCTGGAGGCCCTGAGAACCCCTGTCACCAGGCGGCCACATAAGCCACATTGTCCCCTCAAGCACCCAGAAACTGGAGAGATGGCAGTGGAGGAGGGGAGGGATCTGGGGTCTGATGTCACTGGCTTGGCCTTGTTTTGTGCCCACTGCCTAGCGGGAGGGGCTCAGGAGACACTCAGAAGATTACAGGCAAAGGAGAGAAGCTGCACCTTCTCTGGACGTGTGAGGGAGGTGGAGTTTTTTGGACCCTTGGAAATGTGGGGTCCATCCCCCTCTTATTTCCCAGAAGAGCCCCAGTTACCATTTCCACACCCCATGCAAAAGTAGAGGGAGATTCAGGTTTACACTAAAGCCAAAGCTCTACCCTGTTGGGCCATGGGCAAGGCATTCACCAATCTCCCCCGCCAGCAGCCCAGCTCGTAACATCAGGGATGTCTGGCTCTCTGGGGAGATCCCACATTGCCTACAGTCCACCTCCCAGAAGCTTCTGGAATCCCTCCCTCCTGCCCCAGGTCCGCCGTCCCCTCTGCAAGCCTCACTTCCAGTCCTCTCCTTGAAGATACACCATCCTTGCCTCCAGGAGCCCACCCAGGCAGACCCGGTGAGAAAGGCTGCCTGGCTCTGGGCCCGTCCCATGAGCCAGAACCTGCCACATGGACTGGCCCTGACTGCCCTGCTCTGCAGTGAAGGCAGGTAGGACAGGGTAGGCCTCCCCACCCCTCTCCTCTGGACTTCACCTCACTGGCCAGAGAAGAGCCCCTCGCAGGAGGAAACAGGGTGGGAGATGAGGAGAAAGACCAGCCTGATGGAGTAGGTGTTGGCACCCACCTCACTGCTCTAATTCCCGCTGCTGTCCCCACGCTGATGGTAGAAGACACAGTCATGTTCACCTGAAAGGGATGCAGGAGTGGGGATCTCTCTGAGCCCCTTCTCCATATGGGTTGGGGGACCTCACCCAGCAGTATTGCCACAGTAAAGGAGCCAAATGTCCACGTTTACGGAGGCAAAAACAGAGAGATTTGGCTCTTTCTTGAGTGCACGCTAGCCAGCAGCCAGCCTGGAACTCGGTTCCAGGTCACTTCTGCCAAACCCAGCTCTCCCCTCTTCACTGCCGATGGGTGAGCCAGGGTCATCGTCAAAGGAGTGACTCTCAAATGCTGGAATTGCTGATTATGAGAAAGACAAGAACTCTCTTGTCTCTGAGACTGGCAGCCTGGGGACGGTAGCCCCGTCCTCCATCAAAGAAGTTCCTGGCTGGGACTTTGGAGTGACCCACCTCTCAGCTGTCCAGTGTTGTATGTGGGTTCTGGTGTCCTGTGTGTTGTGCTGGGCAGACATCCTTTCAGGGTGGAAAGTCGCCTCTTCTGTGTCCTCTGGCAACATCTCAGCATGGGCATCTGGTTCTGTGCTCAGCTGGTCTCCTCCCCAACCCCTGCTCTTCCCCAGCCACTCATGCTGTCAAATGCACAGCTGACCTTGTCTCTCCACAGCTGAAAATCCCCAGTGCCTGCAGTCTGAAGGCCAGACCCCTTAACCCACCCCTGCCTACCTCTGGCCTCATCTCCCACCCCCCTGTCCAGCCCTGCGATTTCACCCCTAAGTAATACTAAATTGCTTATAGTCCCAAACCCTCTCCTACCACACGGACACTTTGTTTGATTCCTTGATGTCTTTGTATACATTTTTCCCCTTGGCTGGAATTCCACATTCTCATCTGCCTGGTGAACCTTCACAACCCAGTTACCCTGGACAGCTTTCTCAGATACCCCCGCTTCACTCTGTCTCTGGAGTGACCTGTCCCTTGGTTTTGCTCCACAGTGTTTGACCGAGTATGTGTGTATGTCTGTCTCCCCAGCACAGCAGACAGGACTCACCAAGGGCGGGTCACACGCTGAAAACTTAGGCCCTGAGTCCAGCACAGGACTGGGCACAGGGCAGGCCTACAACAGTGGTGCATGGCCCAGATGAGATGAAGCAGCCTTCCCCCAGTCTTGGCCCCAGGAAGCATCTCTGAAGGGTGATGAGGATTTGGGGGTCACAGTGGTTACCCCTCAAAGGCCAGTCTTGGGAATACTCCTGGCTTCCACTTGAACAAAGTCCCCCTTTCCCTCCCAGAACACCCTGGCCAGGAGTGATGCTGATTGAGCCCTCACCCTCCTGCTAACCACACAGCCCCATCCTGGGCTCTGGCAGACCATGAGCGCTGGCTTTTCAACAGAACTTGACACCAGCATGGCAGACATCGTGACGTTAGCACATGTAGAGCACGCCATCTCAGACCTCTGACCTCCACAACCAGCAGATAATCAGCGTCTGTGGTTAAGACTAAGTTTGTGTGGCTGGGCATGGTGGCTCATGCCTGTAATCCTAGCACTTTGGGAGGCCAAGGCGGGTGGATCACATAAAGTCAGGAGTTCAAGACCAGCCTGGCCAACATGGTGAAACCCCGTCTCTACTAAAGATACAAAAATTAGCCGGGTATAGTGGCCGACGCCTGTAATCCCAGCTACTCAGGAGGCTGAGGCAGGACAATTGCTTGAACCCGGGAGGCAGAGGTTGCAGTGAGCTAAGATTGCCTTACTGCACTACAGCCTGGGTAAGAGAGTGAGACTGTCAAAAAAAGAAAAAAGACTACGTTTGTGGGATTTTATGACCTCAACCACGGGAGACGATTGTACCCCATTTTAAAGAGGAGAAGACTGAGGCCCACATATGCCCAAGCTCCCCACCAGGCCTCCTGACTCATTGCACAGTGATCCCTGCCTGTCTTCCTCACATGACAGGGACAGAAACCCCAGTTCACATGTCCACCGCTGATTCCGCAGAGGCAAACGTTAGGAAAAAGCAAGCCGAGTCCATTTTTCTGGGTGTGCAAGTGAGTGAACTCTGACAGAAAAGCCTGTGTGCCCTGAATCATGCAAAGCAGCCAATTAACCAATTTTAGCAGAAGTCGGAACTTGCTGGAACTGAACGCTGTGCCAATAGCTCCTCCTCGTCCCCTGCATCCCCTTGAAGCAGGTGGTGGTGTACCACGATGTCAACCTGGATTTGGAGTTTCTTAGCTTCGTGAGAACCTAGAACATGTACCACCTGCATCCCTGAGGCCAGCTGGGTGACTCTGGCCTATTTATAGTATCCTCATCTAGCTTTTCTTTTGATCAGGGCGGGACTTGATCTCCTCAGAGGAGCTGCAAATCTTGGCAGGCTCAACAAATTCCAGCAGGGCATGAATCATGTTCTCCTGCCTCCTGAGGGCCCTCCTCTGCTAGAGGGGCTGATGGAGCCTGGGGCTGGCCTGCTGCCCAGCTTGGAGCCAGAGCCAGGCCTGATGGAGTCCTCCCTGCTCATTCTAGATGAGCGGAAGCCAGCTTTCCCGCGGGGATCTCAACTCACACTGCAAGGCAGAGCGCTTCATGGAAAGAGGGTTTCTTTCACTTGCCTTTTTGCCCTGGCAAGATTGGCAACCAGGAGTCTGTGAGCACTGGTGGCCTCTTAGGCCTGGAACCTCTTTTTGGGAAGCCTCATGGGTCTCAGACAGCTGTGCGCTTCCCGTTCCCCTCCAGCTGCCAGATGGCGAGAGTTCCCCCGTGCCCTGGAATGTGGGACTGTCTCTTTGAGAGGTCCACTCGGGGACCTGTCCTCAGGCCCTAGGGTCAGCACATTGGTGGCCAGTTTCTTTAGGCTCAGGGTCAGGCTTCCACTGGTGGGTGGAGGCAGCCCTTTGTCCCACGTCCTGCCCCTGCATTCCTGAGTGGTGGGCTCCCTCCCCCATCCTCTTGGCAGGTGTCCCTCCCTGACCCCTCCTGGTGACCACAGTCAAGCCTAGAGGCCTGTGCTCTCTTCCCAACGCATCCACGTGGAGCAGCTGGACATTGGTGTTGAGTATTGTAGAGCTGGCTGGGGGGAGTGGACATTCCATTGTAATGATGGCAAAAATAACCATAATCTTTCAGCCACTGCTGAAACTGCTGGAGTCTGGCCCTTCCCAGGTATGATTTGCCCTCCCTGATGGTGTCTTTCTCTCCCAGATGTGCAGATATGGAAGCTGAGGCCCTGGGGGGTCAGGGGAACCTCATGAGGGAGGAGGCAGGGGCGCAGGACTGACTCCTGAGCTCTGCAACCTTAGTGTTACTGTCTAGGAGGCGGAGGCAGGCAGATCACTTGAGGTCAGGAGTTCGAGACCAGCCTGGCAAACATGATGAAACCCCATCTCTACTAAAAATACAAAAAAAATTAGCTGGGTGTGATCTCAGCTACTCGGGAGGCTCAGGCAGGAGGATCGCTTGAATCCAGGAGGTAGAGGTTGCAGTGAGCCAAGATCACATCACTGAACTCCAGCCTGGGCAACAGAGCGAGATTCCATCTCAAAAACAATAACAACAACAAACTGATAATAATAATTAGGATGCTGACACTGTTTTTACCTTTTCTGGGTCTCTCTCATTCCTGTAGAATCGTTCTTACCCACAGTCACCTGCCCATCTCTCTTGCACCCCAGAAGTTTTGCAACTTGAGGAAGAGAAATGAATAATTTGATATGTATCATCTGTATTCTCTCATAAGAATAACCTCTCTATGTGGGCGGGGGTGTCCATGTCCACAAAATTTTCAGAAATGTGTGCACCACATCCACAATTGTGATGCAGAACATTCCCATAACCTTAAATCCCTGTGACTCGTTTGCTGGAAGTTCCCCCACCCAGCCCCAGGCAACCCCTGGTTTGCCCTCTGTCATTATAGACTAGTTTTGCCTCTTTTAGAATCTCATATAGAGGGAGTCATGCAGTATGTACTCTTTTGTAGATGACGTTTTTGAGATTCCTTGGTGTTGCTGTGTTTTCTGTTGCTGAGTAGTATTCCCTTGTACAAATGTACTGCAATTTGCCCATTTACTCTTCTATGGCTGGACTTTAGAGCTGTTTCCAGTTAGGTGCTAGTATGAATTGTGGAGGCAGTTTTAGACCAAATTTAACTTAACAATACAATATGGAAAGATTGAGTGAAGCTAATGAACATACCTGTTACCTCACTTACTTGGCATTCTTTTATGGTGATACACTTGAAATTTCCTCTTAGTTATTTTGAAATGTTCATTATCATTGACTATAGTCTCCTGCTGTGCAATAGACCTCAAAACTTTTTTCTCCTGCTTGGCTGAAACTTTGTATCTTTTGAAGAGGAAGTCTCCATTCCCTTGTTCTGCCACCTCGCCAGCTCTGGTAACCATCATTCTTCTTCCTTTTTTTTCTTTTTTTTTTTTTTTCTTTTTTATTTTTGGGGATGTTGTCTCACTCTGTAGTCAAGGCTAGAGTGCAGTGGCGTGATCTTAGCTCACTGCAACCTCCGTCTCCTGGGTTCAAGCGATTCTCCTGCCTCATCCTCTCAAGTAGCTGGGATTACAGTTGCCCGCTACCGTGTCCAGCTAATATTTGCATTTTAAGTAGAGACAGGGTTTCACCATGTTGGTCAGGCTGGTCTCAAACTGCCAACCTCAGGTGATCTGACTGCCTCGGCCTCCCAAAGTGCTGGGATTACAGGCGTGAGCCACTGCGCCCAGCCAAGTTTTGTTCTTTTTAAGACTGAATAGTGTGTCGTCGTACATGTGCACTGCCTTTTCTGTATGCATTCATCCTAGGCTGATTCACTTAGGCAGATTCCACATCTTGGCTCCTGTAAATGGGGCCGCAGTGAACATGGGAGTGCAGATATCCCTGAACACATTGATTTCAGTTCCCTTGGATATATTCTCAGAAGTGGGATTGCTGGCTCACGTGGTAGTTCTATGTTTAGTGTTTTGAGGAACGTCCATGCCATTTTCCATCGCAGCTGTACTATATGCCGGCAGTGTACTAGGGTTCCCCTTTCTCCACATCCTGGCCAACACTTAACCTTCCATCTTTTTCATAAAACCTGTTCTAATGAGAGGGAGGTGTTATGTCACTGTGGTTTTAGTTTGCATTTTCCTAAAGATTTAGGTTGCCACCAGTCAGTTCTGGGCCCCAGAGCTTCTTCAGTACTTGCTGTGTATAGTAAGCATCTCAGACTTTAACGTGCATATGGATCACCTGGGAATCTTGTCAAAATGCAGCTTTCAGGTAAGTGGGTCTGCAGTGGGGCCTGATATTTTGCCTTTTGAACAAACTTCCAGATGATACTGACGTCACTGCTCCCAGGTAGCATATTTTCATGAACCTGTTGGCTGTATGTTTCTACTTTGGAAAAATGTATTTGGTTCCTTTGTTCATTCTTATATTGGCTTATTCTTTTGCTGTTGAGTTGTTTGAGTTCCTTATATATTTTGGATATTAGCCCCTTATCGAATGTGTGGTTTGCAAATACTTATTCTCACGATGTGGGTTGTCTCCTTCATTACTTTTTCCTTTTACTGTGCAGAAGCTTTTTAGTTTGATGCCATCCTGTTGCTATTTTTGCTTTTGTTGCCTGTGCTTTTGGGGACATACCCAAAAAGTAGTTGCCCAGATCAGTGTCATGGAGCTTTAAAACTCTGTGCTTTCTTATAGTAATTTTATAGTTTCAGGCCTAATGTTTAAGTCTTTGATCCATTTTGGGTTGATTTTTGGGCATGGTATACGATAAGGCTCTAATTTTATTTTCTGCGTATGAATAGCCACTTTTCCAAGCACCATTTATTAAATAGACTGTTCTTTCCCCTTGGTGTGTTCTTCGTGTCTTTGTCAAAAGTCAATAGACAGTAGGCCAGGCACGGTGGCTCACACCTGTAATCCCAGCACTTTGGGAGGACGCTAGTTGATTTCTCTCTCTCTCTTCCCAAGCCAGGTCAGCAGATCTGCAGTGGGGCTTAACAGTTTGCCTTTTTAACAAGCTCCCAGATAATACCGATGCTGCTGGTCCCAGGACCTGCCTTTGGAGTAGCAAGACTGTTAGACAAGTGGTTCCTAGTGTTTTAGCAAAACAGAACAAAAAGATTCAGGATCTCTCCTCAAGATAATTGTACTTTTAGTATCCATTAGTTGTGAGAACACACTGAAAATGACCATGCATTCAGAAAAGATTTTACACGAACTTACATTTCTATAGGTAATGGCATCTGCCTACATTTTGGCAACTTTTCACATAACGCTAAAGGGCTGGGTGTTAAGATACAGTAACAGTTGAGGCCATCTGCCTCTCAGTTTTCCTTAAATGCACTTGAATTTCAGCATCTCCACTGGAATTGAAGGCTAGGAGGGTCTCTGTGGCAGGTATCACATGAGAAATATTTGGATTCTCAAGATGACTTTTAGTTCAGTTACTTCCTTGCTAGGTTCTGGTGGATAGATCACAGGTACTAAGTTCTGCAAACTATAGAATTAAGGCTTTTGTGGTGGTTATTGTTTAGCCTTTTAAGCATATGATGGCTGCTATTCTGTAGTGTTTGAACATGTTGCAAAAGTACCTGACAAGGCAACTCTAGAGGCTCTTTGCTGTCAAATGTCTTGACTGATGAAGGATGATGCAACTGACTTTTTTTCCTTGGCCAAAATTTCTTACCTTCTGCTGTGCCACAGTGAATTCCTGAACACCGATCTGAGGAATGTGAACAAATCACTGTCCACAGGACAAACATACATAGTTTGTGAGTCCCATGGCAATAAGAACGCAGAGCTTTTGATTAAAAAAATTATTAAGAATTTCAAATTGGGAACAGGAGAGCATTAAAGGAAGCCAGGGACTCTTCTGAGCCAGGGCCCTGGGCCATGACACAGGCTGCATGCTCTTGAAGCCTCCAACTCTGTTTGCTATTCTCTTTTTTTTTTTTTTTTTTTTTAGCTGGGGTTTTGCCACATTGCCCAGGCTGCTCTTGAATTCCTGGGCTCAATCCTCCCACCTCAGCCTCCCAAAATGCTAGGATTACAGGCATGAGCCACCACGCCTGGCTGCTTGCTATTTTTTTTTTTTTTTTTTTAATTTATAAGAGATGAGGTCTCACTGTGTTGTCCAGACTGGTCTTGAAATCCTGGGCTCAAGTGATCCTCCTGTCTTGGCCTCCCAAAGTTCTGGGATTACAGTTGTGAGCCACCATGCCTGTATTCTCACCGCATACAGTGAGAATACATTCTTAGCCTTCATCTTCTTTGTTCTCCTGTTGATGAAAATCGTATGACATTGACATTTTAAAAACTGGCTTTCCAGTCTGTAACTGATTTCTTCAATCAGATTTTCCAGCAGAGAATCCTCACTGAGTTCATCATTAATTCATCATGATGTTAAGTTAAAAAGACTCTGTTGTGCTTAGTTCTGCCTGTCCAAATATCTGAAATACATGATTTAGAAACAGCACACTTAAAGCTACCATTTTTCTGGTCCATGGTCCGTGACAGAATATAATTCAGGAAAATTATCTTTAGGAACATGTTTTCCAAAGGTAATGCTGTTCCTATGATTCGTCGTTTGGTCAACTCTCAAAAGTTGAGCATTTCATCTTCCACTGTTGAATTGTGATCATCTCAAGTGGTCATTTGGACAACAGTTTTCAGTCCCTGTAAATGGACTGGACATGACAAAGAGCATGTGCCACAGGCATTTGTGTAGTCTGTGATTTCTGAAGTTTGGTTGGTGAGATCAAACTGTTTTGGGTACTTTGCTTTTCTCTAAAACATTTCTTCCTTTGTTCCAGCTTTTAAATATGTTTTATTGTATCTAGACTGAATGATAATTTATTGTTGATGTTGTATATATGTTTGGAATTTTTCTATCATAATTTGATGTGGTAAAATCAACATTCTGGTTTTAATTCATCTTTGCAAGATGCGAAGAATTTGCAAAATAGGATTTTTTTCTTGGAAGACTCATGGCTTAGTTGTAATTGAATAATTAAAACTCAAATACAATTGTGAAAAGATTATTTACTTTAATATGACAAATATGAATGTATCAAAGAATTTTACAAAACATAGAACTGATAGACTCTTAACTGAATTATTTTTTAAATTGAATTAATAGTTGTGTTAATTGATAGTTGTTAACCCAAAAAGAATAGAATATTCTTCCTAGACTATTTGGCAAGTTTATTCTCTTTTTCATATGTATAAATTTTCAATTTCTTCTTTTTAAAGGTTTTTAACTGTCGTATACATAACATTAATGATCCAAACCATTCATTATTGCAGCATCATACCTGTGCATTACAAACGTTTTATACCTCAAAATATAAAGTATATGAGATTTCCCAAGCTATGTGTAGAATATTTGCAACCGTATGTTCAATGTTAAGAGTTAATACAAGTGACCTCCCTCTTTGCTATGCTGGTTAGATGCGGCAGTAACCAAAATGATCACTTGACTATATGCAAGTGCAGAGACCCGAGAAATGACACTAAGTGGGCATTTTGTTTGTAATTGGCCTTTCAAAGGCTGGGGCCAGAGCTGAAGCCACAGAGCAGATCTTAGCTGAATAATGATGTCAAAGCCACACTTTGGGGCTTTCATGGTTTCTTTATCTGAAAAATTTAAGTATTCATACAATGTTTAGAATGTATTTGGATCCTGTGCCACTTTCAGTAGGTGGCCCGCCCATAGATGGGAACACTGATCTATCCATATGATTTGTGGTTCTCATGTTTTTTTGTTTGCCGTTTAGTGCTTGTTCATTTTTATATACTTGGCACACTGCTTGGGGGGCTTGTTTCAGCTTATTTCTACCTGGATGGTCCTCTCATATTTCACTAGAGGGTAGTGTCTACAATACCCAAACTTGGCTTGGCTTTTGTGCTTCTCACTAGAAGACATGCCTGTCTGAGCTTTGGGAAGGCTCTTCCGCCTTTAAGGGTCAATCAAAATAGAGTGTTGCTGGGGGACGATTGTGAAGTGGTTTGTGATTCAGATCTATTACCTACCACAGAGGCTCTGCCTATGCTGTATGCGGTGAGAATGGTTCCCTCAGGCCTGTGCTGGACCATGGCTGCTTTCCTCAGACCACTGGGCTTGATTCCAAGGTCTTAATTCATTCATTAACTGATGAATAATATAAACACTTAAGAAACTCCTTCACCTCCAAACTAGAACATTGCTCGCAGTGATAAGCTTGTCTGCCTCATCCTCCGGCCCTCCCCTCAGAGGAAATTGCCTGGCTTTGTCATTTTCATGATCTATTTAAGGAGTTTTATTACTCACATATATATTGATCCATAAACAACATCAAGTTCTATTTCCATTTATAGTTTGAATCTGTAAAAAGAAATAACTTTATCTATTGTCTTTGAAGAATTGCTTTTTTGATTCAGCCTTGTTTCTGAGACTCACTGTGTCCTGACATGTGCTGTCGTTACCCAGTTTTCCCTGATGAGTGAGTGAGTGGCCTCCCCATTGCTTGAGTGTCTTATGGCTTAGGCACCTGTGCTCTGCCGGTCAGGTTGAGCACCTAAGTTCTTTGCATGTTTTTCCTATCACAGACAGTGTTGCTATGCACATTGTTATACATGTCTCCAGGACCTGTGTAATAATCTCTCTTGCATTTTTTGAGTTGAAGTTGAGTGAATTTATAACTTGTAAGACGATGGCAAATAGTTTTCCAAGCAATTGTATTTTACGCCTCTTCGTAGAAGTATGTAAATGATCCTGTTTATCCACATCTTTTCCAACACCTAGTTAGATCAAAATTCTTGTTTGTTTTTAACAGACACGTAATAATTGCCCGTATTTCTGATGTAGAGAGGGATGTTTTGATGCATGCATATGCTGTGTAACAGACAAATCAGCTGGGCGCGGTGGCTGAACCTGTAATCCCAGCACTTTGGGAGGCCGAGGCAGGCGGATCTCATGAGGTCAGGAATTCGAGACCAGCCTGGTCAACATGGTGAAACCCCATCTCTACTAAAAATACAAAAATTAGCCAGGCATGGTGGTGCATGCCTGTAATCCCAGCTACTCGGAGGCTGAGGCAGCAGAATTGCTGGAATCCAGGAGGCGGAGGTTGCCCTGAGCAGAGGTTGTGCCATTGCAACCAGCCTGAGCAACAAGAGCAAAACTCCAACTCACAAAAACCTAACAGAACAAAACAAAAAGACAGCCAAATTAGGGCAGTTAGCATGTCTATCACTTCACACATTTATTATTTGTGGTTAGAACGCTCAAAACCCTTTTCTAGCTATTTTGAAATATACACTATTGTTAACTGCAGTCTCCAACAGAACGCCTGCACTTTTTCCTCCTAATTGTAGCTTTGTACACATTGAACAGTCTCTCCCTATCCCTTCTCCAGCCCTCCCCAGCCTCTGCTAAGCACTGTTCTACTCTCTTCCTTTATGAAATCAATGACTTTAGCTCCCAGATATGAGTGGGAACATGTGGTGCCTGGTTGATTTCATTTAACATCCTGTCCCCCAGTTCCATCCATGTTGATACAAATGGCAGAATGTTGCTATTTTTTTGTGACTGAATAATATTCCACTGTGTGTATATACCACAGTTTCTTTTTTCTTTTTTGAGATGAGATTTCCCTTTTGTTGCCCACGCTGGAGGGCATTGGTGGGATCTTGGCTCACTGTAACCTCTGCCTTCCAGGTTCAAGCGATTCCCCTGCCTCAGCCTCCCAAGTAGCTGGGATTACAGGTATGCATCACCACGCCCAGGTTCAAGTGATTCCCCTGCCTCAGCCTCCCAAGTAGCTGGGATTACAGGTGTGCATCACCACGCCCAGCTAATTTTTGTATTTTTGGTAGAAACTGAGTTTTGCCATGTTGGTCAGGCTGGTTTCGAACTCCTGACCTCAGGTGATCCACCAGCCTTGGCCTCCCAAAGTGCTGGGATTATAGGTGTGAGCCACTGCACCCAGCCTATACCACAGTTTCTTTGTCCATTTACCTGTTGATGGACACTTAGGTTGATTCCATATCTTGGCTATTGTGAATAGTGCGGCAGTAAACCCGGAAATGCAGATATCCCTTGGATACTGATTTCCTTCCTTTTGGGTAGATGTCCAGCAGTGGGATTGCTGGGTCATACGGGATATCTACTTTTAGTTTTTCAAGGGACCTCCATGCTGTTTTCCATAGTGGTTGTGTTACTGGGAGAGGGGCAGGGTCGTCAGTTCTTGTTTTCTTGGAAGAAAATGCAGCCAAGAGACACAAAGGTTAAGTAGCAGTTTATTGGAAGAAGATAAAGTACATTCCAAGAAGGAGCAGCTGGCTGGGATGGAAAGCGACAGCAGCAGCAAGGTTTATTTAGAGACAGCACCCTCCAGATGACAGGCAGAGCAGCTGCTGAGAGAGCGAATGAGCCCGCAGCAGCCGTGCTGGGACTTTATGAGGCTCTTCGTGATTATTCTCGGAGGGGCTTGAGGGAGTGTCACTTGCAATTGTGTTTTAGGCAGTCTCCTTTGGTGCACATGCTTGTGGTTGTACATGGCTAGTACACATGTCCATGTCTCATTAGCATTTCAAATGTCCACCCAAGGGTGTGCTCATTTTACAATGAGCAAAAGGCTACTCTAGGGCATGTTTTTGGAGGCATGCACGTGCTCATCAGCAAGAAAAATGGCCTACCACACTTATCTCCAGCTGGGGCCTGATACATCCGCCCTTCAGGGCAGAAGGAGCCCAACCATGAGGCCCCAAGCAGCCAGTATGGCCATTGTCTTTTTTGCTGTCAGTGGGCAGCATCTCCAGTACTTTTTTCCCTGGGGTTCCCTTGCCTGCTCATTTCTGGCTATCTACCTTCTCTAACAGGTGAGCTAATTTACACTCCTAACAACAGTATATTAAGTCTTCTCCTGTCTCCACATCCACACCAACATTGGTTATTTGTGTGTGTGTGTGTGTTTAGACAGTCTTGCTTTTTTGCAAGGCTGGAGTGCAGTGGCGTGATCTCAGCTCACTGCAATCTCCGTCTCCCGGTTTCAAGTGATCCTTCTGCCTCAACCCCCTGAGTAGCTGGGACTACAGGCATGTGCCATCACGCCCAGCTAATTTTTGTATTTTGAGTAGAGATGGAATTTCCCATGTTGGCCAGGATGGTCTCGATCTCTTGACATCATGATTTGTCCCCCTTGGTCTCCCTGGGATTACAGGCACCCCGCCATTTTTTGTGTTTTTAATAGTAGCCATTCTAATTGGGATGAGGTGGTATCTCATAGTGGCTTTGATTGGTATTTCCCTGGTGACTACTGATGTTGAGTAGTTTTTCATATACCTGTTGTCCATTAGTATGTCTTTTGAAAAATGTCTGTTCAGGCTGGGCTGGACGTGGTAGCTCAAGCCTATACAATCCCAGCACTTTGGGAGGCTGAGGTGGCCAGATTACCTGAGCTCAGGAATTTGAAACCATCCTGTGCAACATGGTGAAACCCCATCTCTACTAAAATGCAAAAAATTAGCTGGGTGTGGTGGTCCGTGCCTGTTACCCCAGCTCCTCAGGAGGCCAAGGCAGGAAAATCACTTCAACCCAGGAAGCGGAGGTTGGGGTTGAGCTGAGATTGTGCCACTGTACTCCAGCCTGGGTGACAGAGCAAGACAAAGAAAGGAAAGAGAGAGAGAGAGAGAGAAAGAAAGGGAGAGAAAAAAATGTCTATTCACATCTTGCCCATTTTAAAATTAGATTGTTTGTTGGCTATTGAGTTGAGTTCCTTATGTATTTTGAATATGAACCCTTGTCAGAGGCATAGTTTGCAAATATTTTTTCCCAGTCTGTGGGTTGTCTCTTTACCTTGTTTCCTTTGCTGTGCAAAAGGTTTTTATATTGATGTAATCCCATTTGTCTATTTTTGAGGTTTTACACAAAAAATCTTTGCCCAGACCAATGTCTTGAAGCATTTCCTCAATATTTTCTTGTAGTGTTTTCATAGTTTTAGGTCTTAGATGTAACTGTTTGATCCATTTTGATTTGCTTTTTGTATATGGTGAGAGAGGGGGTCTAGTTTTATTTTTCTGCATATAAATAACTAGTTTTCCCAGCATCATTTATTGAAGAAGCTGTTCTTTCCTCAGTGTGTGTTCTTAGCATTCTGTTGAAAATGAGTTGACTGTTAAGTGTGTGAATTCACTTCTGGGTTCTCTATTCTGTTCCATTTCTTTGTGTGTTTGTCTTCATGCCATTACCATGCTGTTTTGGTTACTGTGGCTTTGCAATACATTTTGAAATCTGGTGGTGTGATGCCTCCAGCTTGTTCTGTCTGTCTAGGATTGCTTTGTTTATTCAGGGTCTTTTGTGGTGCCATATGAGTTTTAGGATTTTTGTTTTTCTATTTCTGTGAAGAATGTCATTGGTTTTTATATATATAGATATATAGATATATAGATATAGAATATATATAGAGAGATAAATATATCTCTATATATATATAGAAATTGCATTGAATCTATAACTGCTTTGGCTGTATGGTCATTATAACAATATTTGTTCTTCTAATCCATGAGCATAGGATAACTTTTTAATTGATTTGCATCTTCTTTTATTTTTATTTTTTCTTTTTCTTCTATTTATTATTTTTTTTAATGGAGTTTCACTTTTGTTGCCCAGGCTGGAGTGCAATGGCACTATCTCGGCTCACCACAACCTCTGCCTCCTGGGTTCAAGCGATTCTCCTGCCTCAGCCTCCCAGGTAGCTGGGATTACAGGCATGTACCACCACACCTGGCTAATTTTGTATTTTTAGTAGAGATGGAGGTTTCTCCATGTTGGTCAGGCTGGTCTCGAACTCTCGAACTCAGGTGGTATCATTTGTAATGTCTCTTTTTTTCCTCTGATTTTACTTATTTGAGTCTTTTTTCCTCTTAGTTTAGCTAAAGATTGTTCAATTTTATCTTTTCAAAAAAACAACTTTTTGTTTTGTTGGTCTTTTGATTTTTTTTTTTTTTAAGAGACAGGGTCAGGCGGGGCACGGTGGCTCACATCTGTAATCCCAGCACTTTGGGAGGCCGAGATGGGCGGATCACCTGAGGTCAGTCTTGTCCCACTGACCTTGTAGAGGAGATTAACTTACCAATTAGCCCTGCCAAAGACTCAGAGCACCTCTTGACCCTTTGTACTTGTCCAAATTCATTTATGTTCTTAGCGGCCCTCAGGAGATTAGAATGTGTCAAGTCCTGTCAGTGCCCCAGACAGGGGAGATAGAAGCCAGCCCCTTCAGGTGCAGCTGGAGACGTTGGGGCATTAAGTGTGTGTTCCAGTTTATTCTATCCTGAAGGAAAAGCTGGGAGCATGAGTTTATCCCCCACTTGCTCTGCAAAAAGCCAGACAGAGGATCTGTGGCAAGTGCCTGCACTCATGTTTAAACTGCACACTCCTTCAGTGCATTGTTTTGCTCTTTGTCACCCCCAGGGGCCTAGCAAGTGCTGACTCCTCTCTGCTTAGAGATAGACAGGTTGGAAGCTTGACGCTATCTGTTGAGCAAACCAGTGGGAGCTGCTGTGGAAGTGCTCACCTGCCTGTTCAGGGTCTCAGGAGCACTGGTGTCCTGCTCTGTCAGCTCCCAGATGCATGGAAACCCCAGGGCAGCAGCTGCACATGTGCAGACAAACTCCTTCTAGGGAGACAGTGGGAGTCAGGCCTTTTTGCCTTTTCACCCTGCACTGGGCCTGGGGTGATGTTTTTTGGTCTCTGTGCCCCTGTGGGACTCAGAAATACAGAGCCTCGTCAACTCCCAAAGCTTGGTGATTGAGGAGCTAGTCCTTCGTTTGAGAGGGGTAAGCGTTGTGTACTCAATGTGTGAAGTTAGAGACCTGATTTTATCATGGAACAGGGGGTGGGAGAAGGCATGGGACTTGCCCACACGCCCGTCCAGACTCCTGGAAATCTATTGTTTACCTGCCCATTGGCTCCAGGTGCAGGCTGGTTATTACTAGAAGCCCATCCCTCGGGCAATAGCTCGGACAGCCCGCAGACATACCCTTCCAGGGAGAAACTGGGAGCCTGGCATTTCTGCCTGTTTGTGCTGAGCGCAGGGGCACAGCTGCTGGAAGAGCTCACGTGCCCATTTGAAACTGCCTCTTTGCTCTCTGTGGTCGCAGAGGATTCATAGCTGCTGACCCATGTCTGCTGCCAGAGCTATGTGAGCTAGCAGCCAAGCCCTTGAGTGGGAACTGCAAAAGCTGGGGCTGCCTATGTGTGGTCCAAACCCTTGCCTCTCCAGGAGAAAGCTGGGCGCAGGGATTCCTTCCCCACAGTAAGGTATTGTGCCTACGGTGGGGCTTGTGGTGCGAGTGTGTCTCAGCTTTTCCAACCCATTGCGATATGGATGTTTTCTCCATTGCCCCATGTGCTAGTTTCTGGGTTTCTTTCTGAGGGAGTTGATTTGTGTGTAGATGGGAGTTTTTCTGTGTGTCCACGGGAAAAGGGAGCCCCAGGAGCCTCCTTCTCTAACCATCTCGCTTATGTCACCCTCTGTGATTCTTTTTATACATAGTTAATGATTCACTAATATTTTGTTGAGGAATTTTGCATTTATGTTCATGAGAGATACTGGTTTCTAGGTTTTTTTTCTTATGTCTGTCTGGTTTTGGTATTAGGATAATGCTGGCCTCAGAGAATGAGTTAGGAAGTGTTCTCTCTGCTTTTGTCTTTTGGAAGAGATGGTAGGGAATTGGTATAATTTTTCCCATAAATGTTTGGTAGAACCCATTGTTCACTAGTGAACCCATCTGGGTGTAACTGAGTACTCCCATTCTCTACGAGATAGTTAGTTTCATTACTTTTCTTACCGTTATTTTCTTTTCACTTCCCCTCTTCCCTCCCCTGCCTTTGGTCCTTTAGAAAAGCAAGTATCACCTCTCACCTCCCCCTCACCAGACATTCCCTGCAGGGGTAAAGAAAGAATCTGTAAACTTGGAGATAGGTTGAAGGAGGTTTGGTTGAGAACAGGGCAAGTTCTTCCAGCTGATCTTTCCTGAGACTTAGCAGTAGATTTGCAGCCCAAAGTGTACCCACTAGGGAACTCTCCCTGCTAGGGGGTGGCCTCAAAACTTCCACACTCCAGGGGTTTGCCTTTCACCCACTAGGAAGGCATGGAGAAGGCATATCCCCTTGGCCACCTTTACAACTTACTTCTGCCCAGGCGGGTGCCAACTCAGCTGACCAGTGCATAACTTGGTACAGCTGCCTGGTAGATAACCGTCATTGCTCACTCCCCCCACCCCCGCAACACACCTTACGAAAATGTCCCTTTCTCCTGCAAAGGAGAAATGGCACATTAAAAGGCAGGATGCGTCATACTCCTTCCCCCAAGCTGGCTTCAGAATAAATTCACATTTTTGTATAAAACCTTCTTTTGTATCAGATTTCTTTGGTGTCAGAGTTAGTAGAACTCTGTATGCAGTGAGCAGCTAACCAGCTTTTCAGCTGCATGGGCACTATGTTCCATCTTCCTTCCGTCCTCAGTCTGGAGAACCTCAGTCAACCTGTCTCTAAGTTTATGGATTTTTCTTTTGCCAGCTCTAATCTGCTGTTGACCTCCGCTAGTAAATTTTTCATTTCAGGCCAGGCACGGTGGCTCACGCCTGTAATCCCAGCGCTTTGGGAGGTCAAGGTGGGTGGAGCATGAGGTCAGGAGTTCAAGACCAGCCTGGCCAATATGGTGAAACCCCATCTGTACTAAAAATACAAAAAATTAGCTGGACCTGGTGGCGGGTGCCTGTAATCCCAGCTACTCGGGAGGCTGAGGCAGAGAATTGCTTGAACCCGGGAGGCGGAGGTTGCAGTGAGCCAAGATTGCGCCACTGCACTGCACTCCAGCCTGGGCGACAGAGCAAGACTCCATCAAATAAATAAATAAATAAATTCATTTTAGTTATTGTACTTCTCAACTCAAGAATTTCTGCTTGGTTCTTTTTTTATAGTTTTTGCTTTATTGGTACTCTTTATTCAGTGAGGCAGCATTTTCATAGTTTTACTTCTTTTGACATGGATGGTTTTCTTAGTTCTTTGAACATATAACAGTTAGAATCTCTGTTTAGTAAGGCCAACATCTAGTGTTTCTCAGTGAAAAGTTCTTCTGATTGCTGTTTTCCTGTGTGTGGCCATACTTTTCTGTTTCAGTATGTCTTGTATTTTTTGTTGGAGAAAGAACATTTTAATAATACAATGTGGAAACACTGGACATCAGAGACCCCCATACCAGTGTTTGTTGTTGTTGCTGTTTTATTGCTATTGTCCTTGTTGTTGATCATTGTTCAGTGACAACTTTCCTGAACTAAGGCCAGGCGCGGTGGCTCAAGCCTGTAATCCCAGGACTTTGGGAGGCACAGGCGGGCGGATCACGAGGTCAGGAGATCGAGACCACCCTGGCTAACACAGTGGAACCCCGTCTTTACTAAAAATACAAAAAATTAGCCGGGCGTGGTGGCAGGTGCCTGTAGTCCCAGCTACTCGGGAGGCTGAGGCAGAAGAATGGCATGAACCTGGGAGGCGGAGCTTGCAGTGAGCCAAGATCATGCCACTGCACTCCAGCCTGGGCGACACAGGGAGACTCCGTTCCCCCTCCCAAAAAAAAAAAACAACTTTCCTGAACTAATTCTGTGACATCTATCTTCCCTGTAGTGTGTGGCCACTGACTTCTCCATTTGGTTACTTTAGTGGTCAGATAGTAAGTGGTCAGAGATTTCCTTAAATGCCTGAGCCAGTGAGTCTTCCAGTATTTGCTGAGGGGCTGTGTGTGTCTGTTAGGGCACACCTTCAAAGCGCAGGCAGTTTGCGATTCTGTATTTGCCTTCATTGCTTTCTTGCATATGGCCTTGTGGTCAGTCAGAGGGGAGACATCAGAGCCCTCTCAGGTCTTACATGGGCATGCGCATGGCCTTCTAGATCCTCAGGAATGTATCAGTGCTTTTCAAAGTCCCTGTGGACATCTCATTCCCCAGGCTGAGTGCAGTGGTAACATCACAGCTCACTGTAGCCTCAACATCCTGGGCTCAAGTGATCCTCCTGCCTCAGCTTCCCAAGTAGCTCTGACTACAGGTGTGTGCCACCACACTCAACTGATTTTTAAATTTTTTTATAGAGACAGAGACTTGCTATGTTGCCCAGGCTGGTCTCAAACTCCTGAGTTCAAGCGATCCTCCTGCCTTGGCCTCTTGAAGCTTTGGGATTATAGGCATGAACCACTGCAGCTGGCACTGGAGCTTCAGTTTTAAGAGGTGTTCTCAGAAATCAATACCAAATTTACTGTTCATTTATCACTTCATATGTGGTGTCAGCTTAGGTTTGCGGTAGGCTGGGGAGCTAGGAAGAGACAAAGTGATGAGTGCTCCTGTGTGTCTAGGTAGCAGGACATGAGAAGCAACTCTGAAGACCTCACTAATTGGCTGTTCCTTTTCTCTGTGGCCAGTGTTTGTCCAGCACGATGTTGCCCAACTCTACCTCAAACTCTGGAACCTGATCAAGGACCAGATCACTGATGCACACTTGGTAAGAACCTAGAACCAGAGCACTCGGAAGCTTAAGATGCTGCTCATTTGACTCATTCAGCTGTTGTTCCTGTAGTGTGTAGAGGAATGAGAGAGTTAATCCACATAAAACACTTACCACAGTTTCATAATATTGTTACTGGTAATATTTTGCACCTTTGTGAGTAGGACAAAGAGCATTAGTGACTACCATTTCTAGAGCTTCTGTCTCCTGGCTCCACCTTCTGGCAATTGGCCTGACCTGGCTTATGGTGGTGTTCCCATCTCACCTCTCTGCTCTCCCTCTTGCAGGTGGAGAGGTTGCAGGCCCTGTATATGATCCGGGTGAAGGACTCCTTGATTTGCCTTGACTGTGCCATGGAGAGTAGCAGAAAGAGCATCATACTCATTCTCCCACTTTATCTTTTCAAAGCTCCTGAAGACACTGGTAAGGGGATTCTCTTGGTATTTGCTGCTTCTGTATGTGTTAGTCCATTTTCTGTTGTTATGAGTCAATATCTGAGATTAGATAATTTATTTCTTACAGTTCTGGAGGCTGGGAATTCTTGGTTGAGGGGCTGCACCTGGTGAGGGCCTGCCTGCTGGTGGGGACTCTGAGAGTCCTGAGGCGAGGCAGTGCAGGGCATCACATGGTGAGGGGGCTGAGCATGCTAATGTGCCAGCTCAAGTCTCTCTTCCTCTTCATATGAAGCCACCAGTCCCACTCCCAGGATAACCCACTAACCCATTAATCCATGAGTGGATTAATTCATTCATGAGGTCTGTGCCCTTATGACCCAATGACCCCCCCTTTTTTTTTTTTTTGGAGACTTCCTGTCACTCAGGCTGGAGTGCAGTGGTATAATCTCAGCTCACTACGATCTGTGCCTCCCATGTTCAAATGATTCTCCTGCCTCTGCTTCCCGAGTAGCTGGGATTACAGATGCCCACCACCACACCCAGATAATTTTTGTATTTTTAGTAGAGTCGGGGTTTCACCACGTTGGCCAGGCTGGTCTCAAACTCCTGGCCTCAGGTGATCCACCCGCCTCAGTCTCCCAAAGTGCTGGGATTACAGGCGTGAGCAACCTCGTCCTCCCTAAATATTTCTCAAAGGCTTCACCTTTCCATCTAGCCACATTGGGGATTCAGTTTCAACCTGGGTTTTGGGGAGGACAAACCCTCAAACCATCGCACCACATAATACAGTGTGGCCAGTTCCCCCTTGCCTCTTTGATCTATCTCTGGCTTCGGAAAAGTCGCTTATTTCATTTTCATGGCTCTGGACAATTTCTCCTTCATTTTGGCAAAAATGTTTTTCCCTCCTACCTCCACCTCCCTCATAGTGCTCCCTTAACAGGAGCTTCCTCCTGTTTTCTTCCTCCAGTCAGTAGGTGCCCTTTGAGATCCTGCCAACGGGACCACACCAGGCCAGGCATTAAGGGGGATATGAAGAAAACCAGAAAAAAAGCTGAAATCCTCAGTTGTGAAGTGTGGGGAGGCTGTACCCGCTACAGTTTGGGGCTGTGTCCCCACCCAAAAATCTCATGTTCAATTTTAATCCCCAGTGTTGGAGACAGGGCCAGTGGGAAGGAGACTGGATCCTGGGGGAGGGTTTCTCGTGAATGGTTTGGCACCATCCCCCATGGTACTGTCTTTGTGACAGTGAGTTCTCATGAGATCTGGTTGTTTAAAAGTATGCAGCCAGGCTGAGTGTGGTGGCTCATGCCTGTAACCCCAGCACTTTGGGAGGCCGAGGCGGGTGAATCACCTGAGGTCAGGAATTCAAGACCAGCCTGTTCAACATGGTAAAACCCTGTCTCTACTAAAAATACAAAAAATTAGCCAGGTGTGGTGGCAAGGCCTGTAGTCCTAGCTACTCAGGAGGCTAAGGCAGGAGAATCACTTGAACCTGGGAGGCACGCCCCTGCACTCCAGCTCATTTACTTTTGTGCACCTGCTCCTCCCATGTAAGATGCCTGGTCCTGCTTGGCCTTCTGCTATGATGGGGAGCTTCCTGCAGCCTCCCCAGAAGCAGATGCTGCCATGCTTCCTGTCAGCTTGCAGAACCATGAGCCAATCAAACTGCTTTTCTTATAAATTACCCAGTCTCAGCTATTGTCTCACAGCAGTGTGAGAACAGATGAATACAGTACTCTAGGTGGGAAATACCGACACTTTCTTTTTTCCCTATTCTCTTGGGTGGGACAGGAGGACGCCCTGCACTGCTTCTTCCAGCCCAGGGAGTTATCAAGCAAGTGCTTCTGTGAGAACTGTGGGAAGAAGACCCATGGGAAACAGGTACTCATTTCCTAGATCAGACTCAGCTGTCCGTCGGTGCACATGGGGGATTGGTTCCAGGACCCCTGTGTGTACCAAAATCCACACACACTCAAGTCCCCCAGTCGGTCCTACAGAACCCACGTATAGGAAAAGTTTGTCCCTTATCTATGTGGTTGTGCATCTGGGATACTATATTTTTTGATGAGCGTTTGGAACTCGTGCTTCTATGGGGGAGGGCAGACTGTATTTATTTAAAACAATGTGTGTATAAGTGGACCCACACAGTCCAAACCTGTGCTGTTAAGGGGTCAACTGTCCTTCACTAGCCTAGGGTTGCCCCCTGTGAATTTCCTGATAGAATCATCAGAGGCCCTGAGGGCACCCCATTTTGGGTGAGAAAGGGAATCTGGATCTGGCCAGTAGTATCTGGGACACTGGGGTTCTAATTTCTAGAGCCGTAGATGTGGCTTCTCAAGTGGCATCACCGAGAGGGACCAGAGAAGAGGGCCTGAGAGCAGCCAGCAGGGCATTTCCCTCGAGGCGAGATTAGCTCCCTGGAGCAGGTGCTGTGGCTCCCCGGGTCCTGGTGCCTGTGTAGAGCCCTGTGCCCTGGTGTCTCGTGTGGGGACCGCATGGTGGTACAATAGCCAAGTTTTGCATTATTGTCAGAGGAGCTCAGCAGATCCAGCAAACAGGAGCCTTAAACTCCGTGATGTCACCCTGCTCCCCTCTTTTTGGGAAGAACGCGTCACTAGCCCTGACATTTCTCTGACTCTCCCATTCCAATCATGTGATTCTCCATCAGGAATTCACAGACAAGAAAGATCTGCCACGCCCTGGACATCCCCCAGAGTTTGGATTTCAGTCAGGTTCTTCCGAAGGCGTGAGAGCCCTGTGATACTGAGGAGCAGGTGGGTTGCTGCTGACCTCTTTGCCATCCTGCCTCTCCCCAGACGCCTCATCCTTTCCATTTTCCCTTCCCTCACCCCGAGTCTGCTAGAAGCCACTCATTCCTCAGAGATTGTCCCCAGCCTCAAAAGACTTTCTTCTTTCTAAATATTGGATTTGTGTTTATATGCCTCACACTACTGAGGGAAGGAATCCAGAATTCAGTAGGCTTCTTTGGAAATAACATGTGGAATACATAGAAATGCAAAGGCAAACATGTCATTGTGGGTTCTTACTACCAACCAAACTTTCTTCCTAAAATGGCCTGTGCCCACTTTGAGGATAATCATAAAGTAGCCAGTTGACTGGACCACATTTAATCAGAGTAAAGTTTAATTCTCTTGTCCTGAGATAATAACTTATCGAGAGATTCTGAGAAAAAAAAAATGATAGAAGGCCAGGCGATGTGGCTCATGCCTGTGATCCCACACCTTGAAAGGCTGGGGTGGGAGGATCACTTGAGCCCAGGAGTTTGAGGCTGCAGTGAGCTGTGATCTATCACTGTACTCCAGCCTGGGTGACAGCACAAGACCCTGTCTCTAAAAACAAAACAAAACAAGAAATACTAAGAAAAAAAAGACACAAATATCTTTTCTTCATAGATTTGAAATGCTACATAGCAAATTTTGTATTCCCGTATGTACGGGTCTATTTTTGGAGTGTCTCTTCTGTTTTATTGGTCTGTTTGACTATTTATGCTCTAGAACCATGGCATTTAGAAAATTAAGGCCTGATAATATGTTAAAATAGCTCCTATTATAACATGGTTTCTTTACCTGCTTAGGCAGTATACATTTCATAGGATTCTCTTTTTCTTCTAGTTCTTTATATTTCTACCTACACATTTTACCTGATGAAATATATTTAAAATTGTTTTTCCCAAAAAAGACTTTTATTGGCTGTGTGCAATGGGTCACGCCTGTAATCCCAGCTCTTTGGGAGTCCAAGAGGATTGCTTGAGTCCAGGAGTTTGAGTCCAGCTGGACAACAAAGACTCCATCTTTGCAACAACAAAAAAAATAACAACGAACAAGACTTTGTTATGGAACATTACAAATAGATACTAAAGCGTGTAGTGAGGAATTAGCCAGTGAATCCTTGGCTATAACAGTTACCAAAACTCATGGCAGGTCTTGCTTTTCCTATATCCCACCTTCTTGTTTCACCGAACCCTGTACAGGGTTTTTCTGAAGCAAATCCCAGACCAGACTTCATACTATTTTATTTGTAAACACTTCATTATGTGTCCCTAAAGAATAAGCACTCAAGGCCGGGCGCGGTGGCTCAAGCCTGTAATCCCAGCACTTTGGGAGGCCGAGACGGGCGGATCATGAGGTCAGCAGATCGAGACCATCCTGGCTAACCCGGTGAAACCCCGTCTCTACTAAAAAATACAAAAAACTAGCCGGGCAAGGTGGCGGGCGCCTGTAGTCCCAGCTACTCGGGAGGCTGAGGCAGGAGAATGGCGTAAACCCGGGAGGCGGAGTTTGCAGTGAGCTGAGATCCGGCCACTGCATTCCAGCCTGGGCGACAGAGCGAGACTCCGTCTCAAAAAAAAAAAAAAAAAAAAAAAGCACTCAAAAGGTAATCATCTCCATCTTGTAATTCCTTAATAGCATCAAATACCTGGTCAATGTTCAGGCTTCCTGACTGTTGTATAATCTGTGTGGTTTGCTTGAATCTAGATCCAAACAACGCCTACACAAACAACACAGATGGAATCTTGGTTTGTTGTCCAGCTGGACTCGTAACTTGCATTTGGTTACGTTTCTTTCTTAAGTTCCTTTTAGATTTCTGCCCCTTTTCTTTTCCTTGCAGTTGATTTGGTTGAAGACTTTTTACATAAGCCAGAACTGGCTAGTTGGTTTCATTTAACGTGTTCCTCTAACCTTTTTATTTCTTGTAAACTGATATTTAGATACAGATATTGCCCTGCATTTTGTAAAGTCCTGCACAAAGTCTGCAAATGGAAACAGGGATAATTGCAGCCTCCACTGTGGGTGACCCAGCTTTGTGTGTGCTGCCCTTGCCGTCTGTCTCCCCTCCGCCTACAAAAGACTTTTGGCTGGGTGTGGTGGCTCAAGTTAGGGCCATTCCTGGGCTTGTGGAGAAACAGAACTCTGTTCTGATGACCCCCACCCCTCCCAGGGGAAAGTTCTAATCTTGCCTTGGCTTTGGGGGCCTTTCTCGTGACCTCCTGCCTTCCATCTCCTGTGTGCTCTGCTCTGCCAAGCTACTGAGCCTTCGCAGTTCAGGATCCACACTCAGGAAAGCCCCTCCTGGAGGGTGCCCACTGGCCTTGGGTCAGGACTGTTTTCTAATATTCTGAAGTCCCAGAGTCGGGTTTAGGGTGGGCAGGTATAAATGTGTGAGGCAGTCATGTTTGTGGCGGTGGGTGAACTGTCTCGTGCCTGTGTCTTTCCAGCCTGGAGGGCAGTATGAGCTTTTCGCTGTGATTGCACACGTGGGAGTGGCAGCCTCCGGTCATTACTGTGTCTACATCCGGAACGCTGTGGATGGAAAATGGTTCTGCTTCAGTGACTCCAATATTTGCTTGGTGAGAAACATCATCCACAATTGCCTCCTGTCCTGGATTGGCCACCTCTAGCAAATGCTGGGCCCGGGACTGCGTGGGTGTCTGAGATCAAGACACACTGTGGTCCCGCTGTCTCGGTGTGGGGCCTTTGATGAGGGTTTAAGCCTTTTTCGGCCTGAAGTCCCCATGTGGTTTGCACCTCATTCATTTCTCTCCACTTTGAAGTTTTTGGTGCTCTAGGCTCATGCCCTGCGGCTTCGTGCTTTGTGGGAAATGTCTAGAGAGCAAAGAGAGTTAGAAATATGTAAGGCTTCTGGGAGAAGCATGACCAAGTTTAAACACAGGGATGAAAGCGCTAAAAAGACTTCATTGCACATGATGTCCTGCTGCTGATGCTCCAGGCTCTTGGGAGTTGCTAGAGGTGGGCTTGTCTGGAGGATGAGGGGTACATTGTAGCACCCTGTCCTCTGTGGGTGCTTGTGTCAGCTGGCTGCTTGACCCCATTTGTTTCTGGCTTCCAGGTGTCCTGGGAAGACATCCAGTGTACCTACGGAAATCCCAACTACCACTGGTAAGAAACGTTATTTGGGTAATGGGAGCGTGATGAGCTCACATAGGGTCCCTGGAGTTGCGTGAAACGCCTGTGGATTCCCCTGTTACTAACATGCTGATGGCTCACTGTCCGCCTCATCTCCAACACTCACCCCACCACCCCATGCTTGCCTCACACATCACACTCCAGGAATATTAAAGTATAGGTAGCTCAAACAGCCGTGCCCTCCATCTCCCCTCTGCTGTGCACATGCACTTCCTGGCTGTATTGTCCTCTCCTCCTTTACCATCTAGGCCAAATCCCAACTCATGTTTTCATACTCATGGTCTTTTCCTACCCTGTAAAGCCTTTACTGATTCACTCAGATTCCTAGGGGCTCGTTGTATGCCTTTTTTTTTTTTGACGGAGTCTCGCTCTGTCACCAGGCTGGAGTGCAGTGGCACAATCTTGGCTCATTGCAACCTCTGCCTCCTGGGTTCAAGCAATTCTCCTGCCTCAGCCTCCTGAATAGCTGAGACTACAGGCGTGTGCCACCAGGCCCAGCTAATTTTTATTTTTATTTTTTACTAGAGATGGGGTTTCACCATGTTGGCCAGGATGGTCTCGATCTCTTGACCTCGTGATCCACCTGCCTTGGCCTCCCAAAGTGCTGGGATTACAGGCATGAGCCGCCGCACCTGGCCTTCTTGTATGCTTTTACTGCATTTGAGCATACTTCTTTTACAGCAGAGATCACAATTTTTTTAAAAATTTTATTTTTAGAGATGGAGTCTTGCTTTGTTGCCCAGGCTGGAGCACTGTGGTGTGATCATAGCTCACTGCAGCCTTGAACTTTTGGACACAGGTGATCCTCCCTTCTCAGCCTCCTGAATAGCTGGGACTATAGGCATGCAACACCACACTTGGCACATATATATATATATATATATATATATATATATATTTTTTTTTTTTTAAAT
>NC_037678.1:28351161-28561757 GCF_003255815.1 Theropithecus gelada | reverse complement strand
TTTTTTTTTTTTTTTTTTTTTTTTGAGACAGAGTCTCGCTCTGTTGCCCAGGCTGGAGTGCAGTGGCGCGATCTCGGCTCACTGCAAGCTCCGCCTCCCAGGTTCCCGCCATTCTCCTGGCTCAGCCTCCCGAGTAGTTGGGACTACAGGTGCACACAACCGCGCCCGGCTAATTTTTTGTATTTTTAGTAGGGACAGGGTTTCACCGTGGTCTCAATCTCCCGACCTTGTTATCCACCCGCCTCGGCCTCCCAAAGTGCTGGGATTACAGGCGTGAGCCACCGCGCCCGGCACCTGGCATATTTTTAAAAATTGTAGAGATGAGTTCTCACTATGTTGCCAGGGGTGGCCTCAAACTAATGGTCTCAAATGATCCTACCACTGCAGCATCCCAAAGTGCTGAGATTACAGTCCTGGGCCACTGCGTCTGGCCTGTTCTTAGGTTTAATTTCATATATTTGACTGAATGCTGTGAACACCACTGCAAGAAGTTCTCATTTGAGATATAATTTATGCTGAATTGTGACTATTACAAACATTCAGGGATAACCAGTCATGCATTATGGCCCTAGATTTTTTTTTAAATGTGATTTGGCGAATGACTTTGGAGAAAATGGCAGATGAAAGACCTCCAAAAATTATTTCCACAAAAAAATGAGAAAACTGGCAAAAAGTTATCACCATTACCACTTTTTTACTATTACCATTTTTTTAAGAGAAAGGGTCTTGCTCTGTTGCCCAGGCTGGAGTTCTGTGATGCAATCATAGCTCACAGCAACCTCAAACTTCTGGACTTAAGTGATCCTCCCACCTCAGCCTCCTAAATAGCTGGGACTACAGGTATGCACCACCGTGCTTGGCTAAAGTTCTCATTTTTTGTAGAGAGGAGGTCTTGCTATGTTGCCCAAGCTGGTTTTGAACTCTTGGACTCAAGCAATCCTACCACCTTGGCCTCCCAAAGTGGTTGGATTACAGGCATAAGCCAGTGCGCCTGGCCCATTAACATTTTTAGACTTCAGGAAATTAGCTAAAAGCCTGTAATAATCCAGAGGATGTTCATTGTAGGGGGGAAAAAAAAAGAAAAGGTATGTAATCTCACAACAGTGAGTTTTGTGGCAGTTTAATTTTTCTTTCCCCTGTCTCCTGCTCTGCAGTTCCACAGTAACCCAGAAAATTAAAGTTCACATTTACGGTGAACACCAGCAACCCAACAGCAGAAAAGCTGGATCTCCCTCAAAGCTTTATTTCCAGGAATTATCACAATTGAAGTGTTTGGTGGTTCTCTGTAACACCTGACTTGCTAGACTGCATTTGACCTGCCTTGGAGCTTGTCCAAGGCAAAAAGCTTTTCAATCTGGCACAATTGTGAAAAACAATGACAGGGGCTGGGTGCAGTGGCTCGCGCCAGTAATCCCAGCACTTTGGGAGGGCAAGGCAGGTGGATTACTTGAGGTCAGGAGTTTGAGATCAACCTGGGCAACAATGTGAAACGCCATCTCTACAAAAAATAAAATTAGCCGGGTGCAGTGGTGTGCACTGTAGTTCTAGCTACTTGGGAGGCTGAGGCAGGAGAATTACTTAAACCTGGGAGGTGGAAGTTGCAGTGAGATCATGCCGTTGCATTCCAGCCTGGGTGCCAGGAGAGAAGTCCTGCCTCAAAAAAAAAAAAAAAGATAAAAGAAAAAAAATTAGCCAGAGTGGGGACATGTACCTGCAGTTCCAGTGAATCAGGAGGCTGAGGTAGGATGAGTCCAGGAATTTGAGGCTGCAGTGAGCTATGATCTTGCTGGGTACACTCAACCTGGACAACAGAGCAATACCTTGTCTTAATAAAACAAAATACAATGACAGGCAAATGTTTAACTTTGTGGCTGCTTGACCTGGTGGATAACAGCTGGGGCAAACAGTAGACTAACTAAAAAGCTAAAAAGGAAGGCTAAAAAGGGTAATGAGATGCCCATAGGGGTTTGAAATGCTCTGACACATTCCTGGGTATCTATAAAATGCAAAGGTGCACCACGCTGTGAGAAGAGGGGCTCAGTGTGCCTAAACTGCTTTTATAAAACACTGTAGGTTGGGCGTGGTGGCTCACACCTGTAATCCCAGCACTTTGGGAGAATGAGGTGGGCAGATCACCTGAGGTCAGGAGTTCGAGACCAGCCTGGCCAACATGGCAAAACCCTGTCTCTGTTAAAAATACAAAAATTAGCCGGGTGTGGAGGCGCATGCCTGTAGTCCCAGTTACGCAGGAGGCTAAGGCAGGAGAATTGCTTGAAACCAGGAGGTGGAGGTTGTAGTGAGCTGAGATTGTGCCACAGCACTCCAGCCTAGGTGACAGAGCAAGACTTCATCTAAATAAATAAATAATAAATAAACACTGTAGCTTGTGCCAAACAGATTTTTCTTTCTGGGATAATGGAATTTTGATGTGAGCTAGGAAGAGGACACCAAGCCACCAGTCCCCACTCAAAACCCTGGACACTCAGTCTCTATGAGCTTCTCTGGCAGACAGTATTTCATACATAATTGTCACAGTCATTGTTGGAGAAATGTGTGTCTGTGTGATTCGTTTGGGCAGGAATCTCGAACGCTTGTGCTTAGTTTCAAGTGGACTTTGCTACGCATACCTTTTCCTGTTGTTTATTTTGCTTACTAGTGTGCTGTGATAAATCATAGCAATGTGTATGACTACACATTGAGTCCAGCGGGTCCTCCCAGAGAACCACTGAACCTGGGAGTGTTGGTGTCCCAACACAGGTGGCTACACAAGAAAAAAAGCAATCAATAGACACTGTCCCTGAGGAAGTCCAGACACTGCATATGCTAGAAAAGACTATATGACCTGCTTTAAATATTTTCAAAGAGTTAAAGGAAACTATGTTTTGTTTTGTTTTTTTTCTTTCTTTGTGTATATACCTAGTAATGGGATTACTGGTTCAAATTATATTTGTGCTTCTAGATCTTTGAGGAATCGCCACACCGTCTTCCATAATGGTTGAACTAATTTACATTCCCACCAACAGTGTAAAAGCATTCTTTTTTCTCTACAACCTTGCTAGCATCTTCTGTTTCCTGACTTAATAATTCTCGCTCTGACTGGTGTGAGATGGTATCTCATTGTGGTTTTGATTTGCATTTCTCTAACAATCAGTGATAATGAGCTTTTTTTGAACATCAGAACACTATGTTTAAAGAACTACAAGGCAGTAGTACAATTATGCTTAACTGAATAAAAATAACAATAAAGATGTAAATTATAAAAAAGAACCAAACAAAATTTCTGGAATTGAAAGTAAAACAGCAACTAAAAAAATTTACTGTGGGAATTTCTACTAGTTTCCTAGAGTTGCCAAAACCGATTACAAAAATCTGAGTGGCTAAAAACAGCAGAGACATGCCTTTTAGTATTCTTTGTAATTTTATGGATGGGAGGTGTTAGATACAAGAACTCATCAAATAGACTCTTAGTGTGAGGTTTTATCGGGATCTGGAGGAGTTAGGCTGTGCTCATATTGTCACTGTTAGGTGTCAGAAGCTAAAATGAATTCTGGTGTCGTCTTTTTTTTTTTTTTGGAGATGGAGTCTCTGTCGCCCAAGCTGGAGTGCAGTGGCATGATCTCAGCTGACTGCAACTTCTGCCTCCCAGGTTCAGGCGATTGTCTCACCTCAGCCTCGCTACTAGCTGGGATTACAGGCACGCACCACTACACCCAGCTGATTTTTTGTATTTTTAGTAGAGACAGGGTTTCACCATGTTGACCAGGCTGGTCTTAAACTCCTGACCTCAGGTGATCTACCCACCTCAGCCTCCCAAATTGCTGGGATTACAAGCGTGAGCCACCGCGCCTGGGCATGTTTTCGTCTTCCCTATTGTTTTGGGGGTTCACTAGAGACTTCTTCACCACAAGGTCTGAGACTGGCAGTTCCTTCTGTTGCACTCCCTGTAATATACAGGGGTCCTGAGGATGGAGTGGTGTGGTGTGGAGGGGGGAAAGTGTTCTCTAGTCCTGTGATAAGTCTTCTAGGGAGTCCAAGGCCCTGTGCTGTGACCTCCAGAAGTGCCTCTCAGTTTTCCCCTCTTTGGTGAGATTGAAAGGATAGAGGCAATGTTCTGCAAAAATAGTTGTCCTTCAGGGCAATTTTTCACTTTTTTGAAAACATTTTTTATTTTCAGGGGTTTTGGGGGAGCAGGTGTTATTTGGTTACATGAGTAAGTTCTTTCATGATTTGTGAGATTTTGGTGCACCCATCTCCTGAGCAGTATACACTGAACCCAATTTATAGTTCTTATGCCTTTGCATCTTCACAGTTTAGCTCTCTTTTATGAGTAAGGAGACTGGAATACTCTGGGCATATTTCAAGACTTGCTCTTTTTCTCCCCCTGCTGGAGGCACAAAGGTATTTTTCTCTTATCTTCACCCTGAGAACATTACAGTGGGGGTGTTCCTGGAGATTAAATGTATGATCATGTGAGGACCCCCATAACACAGCCCCTCCCTCCAGAGTGTTCACCTCTCAAGCTGGTCCTCATGGAGCCTCCCGCAATCCACCAATTACCGTCTGAAATTTGCCTGCCCAGGTACTGGCTCCAACACAGGCCTCTGCTCATCTGAGCTGTGATTCTCTGCATCTGCTGTCTTTCCAACTTACAGAGCCAGTGGTCCAGCTGTGATCTCACTGCTCTGATGGATCTAAGAAGAGTTGTGGATTTCTAGTTTGTTCAGCTTTGTTGTTGTGAGGACAGGAGTGATGACCTCAAAGCTCTGTACGTATTAGCCTGCAAACTGGAAGCCCCGGAGGGGAGAGTGTCTTAGAACAGCATTGCACAGGCCTCCCAGATCCTGCTAAGGTGGCAGCTGTGGTGGTGGCCGGGGCAAGTTTGGAGGAACCTACTTTCCATAGGACCCAGCACTCCGCTTCCTGTACAGCTGACCGAGAGAAATCAAAACCAAACTTCCTTTTCCACAGACATACTAGGGCGAGGCTGGGTTGTCTTTCTATATTCAATCAAACAAGACATTGAGACAGATTGAATGCAGGAGGAGACAGGAGAATCCAATTGTCCTTCATTTTGCAAAAATGTACAGCAAGGCCACTCAGTCCCTTATTTATTTGTTTTGGAGATTATAATTATTTCTCTTTTTTCCTATAATGCTATCCTGAAGCAGATATTATAGTTATTTTTCATAAAAGAATATTTGCATTTTCATGTGTTATTTTTCAGTCAATTAATGGTTCTCAATTGCCCATCTGTCATTTCATATTTAACTTTCTGTTTTTGAAAGAAATTCAGAAAAGCTGCAAAAAGTAAGCACAAAAGTCCTAGCGGTCCTTCTGTTAGCTTCTAATGGCAACATCCTGCATCACCTTAGTTACAAGTGTGGAAACCAGGACATTTGCACGGATATATGATTAGCAAATAAACTGCAGACCTTACTTGAATTTCACCAGTTTTTCCATCGCTTTCCTTTTTCTGTTGCAAGATCCAATCTAGGATTCCACACTGCATTTAATTGGCAGGTGTCCCTTGGATGCCTCATTCTGTGCCAGTTCCTCACTGTTTTCTTGTCTTTCGTGCCCTGGCAGTTCTGAAGAGTACTGGTCAGGTATTTTGTTGAGTGTCTCTGAATTAGTGTTTCTCTGATGTCTTCTCATGATCAGATTGGCAATTTGCTTTTAATGGAGAGGATACCACACATGTGATGCTGTTTTTTCCTCAGCGTGTCACATCAAAGGGTACCTGATGTTGCTGTGTCTTGTTTGCAGGGTGATACTCACTTGATCACAAAGTTCGTGCCGTGTCTGCTATATTTTCTTATGGAAAAGTTAGTTATTTTTTGGTGGTGTTAACTTAATCTTTCTTTTTTTTTTGGAGATGGAGTCTGGCTCTGTCACCCAGGCCGGAGGGCAGTGGTGTGATCTCTGCACACTGCAACCTCTTCCTCCCAGGTTGAAGTGATTCTCCTGCCTCAGCCTCCCAAGTAGCTGGGATTACAGGCACGCGCCACCATGTCAAACTAATTTTTTTGCATCTTTAGTGGAGACAGGGTTTCACCATGTTGGCCAGGCTGGTCTCGAACTCCTGACCTTAGGTGAACCACCCGCTTTGGCCTCCCAAAGTGCTAGGATTACAGGTGTGAGCCACCATGCCGGGCTGGTGTTAACTTTAATAGGTAAAGCATACTCCGGAGACAGTATGTTGAGGTTATGTCAATGTCCTGCATCTTAGAATTCTGCGTAGAGATTTTAGCCTCCTCGGAAGATTCTTGTCTGCAACAGTGATTCCTGTATTTCTTGCTTCAATGTGATTTTCTGTTTCCCTCATTCTTTCTACATTTATCCATTGGAAATCTATAAGGATGACTGGTCTCTTCTTCTACACTTGTTTATTCATTCAGTTACTTACATCTGTATAGACTTGCTGATACTACTTAATTATATGGCTTCTAATTTAATACTATCAATACTCACTTTCTAGCTGGGATGCTTTCAGTTCTGGTCACTGGGAACTCCTTCAGATGGGCTCCTGTGTCCTTTCAGCTTGCTCCATCTTTTAGTGAGCACCTCTTTTCCTCTGTATAACAAGATATTTTGCATTCATCTTGTATTTTTTTTCCCTCAGCTTTGAAATCAAGTCCTTCTTCAGTGAGACCTGGCTCTTTTGATTAGAGGACAGCTCTTACTGTACAGAAAACATTCACGGAAGTCATTTGCTGAAGGACGGAGCAACCCAAACCCACACAGCTCCCAGGCCATAGCACAGAGTTTCTGCCCCAGGAAGGGGTGTGACAGTCTGAAAAGACTGGTCCTGCGTGAGGGGAGTGACTTTACTAATCAGAGCAGGAAGAAAGTTCTGCACCAGAGCGTAATTGGAGCCAAAGGGCATCACAGTAGCTAGCAGTCCTCCGTGGGAGTTTGTGCCCCCTGAAGCACAAAGGTCTGTACCTGTTTGTCCCCTTGCGCCTGAGCCTGAGTGCAACTCCTGGGCATGGGGGGAAGGAATGAAGTTTGATTGATCTCTGAGGCCCTGGCTCTCAGCACAACCGCCATCCACGAGGCCTCTGAGGACTGTTGTGGAAGGAGTCACCAAAGGAATGAATCCAGCAAGCCAGGCCTGACTCCAGGAAATAACTGAAGGAGAACTCGCACAGGGACTAAAGCGTATTTTGCGTAATATGGACTTGGACATCTGGTGTGTAAAGGCTAGGTGTTAAACATCCTACTACGCACAACTCTCCTCCCCTAAAGAATTAGCCATCCCCAAATCTCAGTAGTGCTGAGGTTGACAGCGCTTGGCTTACATCCTGCATATTAGATCTGGAGATCTGGGAGAATTGGGTATAACACCTTCAGTGATCCACGGGGGGGATCTGCAGCCATTGTGGGCGCCTGTTTTTCCCGTGACCTTTGTGTGCTCGTCTCTCCTTCCAGTATCTATTGTGCTGCCCCCTACCCCCCAGCCCCCTCCACACACACAACCATCCAGCCTCCTGCCATTGCCAGCAGGTGCCTTGCACAAGTACCTTGCCGCGCTAATCCGTTAAGGTCGCTCTGTCACTCGCACCTATTCTTTACACATGCACGCACTCCCTCAGGTTTAAAAGGTGCATTGCCCAGCAACAGAAGAAACTGCTTGCTTAGGCTTTGGCCGAGTTGGCAGCTTGATGAGGACGCTCAGAGCTCAGCTCTGGAGAATTCGAGCATCCAACCGTACCCCGCTGCTCCCAGGAGCGGTTACCTGGGCACTCTGTGCCCCTTATTCCTGTCCCTGCCTGCGGCTGAGGACCTGCTAGTAGGGCTCAGTTGCCTGGAGCCCGTTCAGCCCATCCCCCAGTTCACTTTGCTTGTGGGATCTCCTGGTTGCTCCTGTCCCTGGACGGAGTGGCAGGCCATCCTACAAGTATCCAGACACTTGGCATCAGTGGTGTCAAGACAATTCCGAGAAGGTTTTCTGTGATCCTTCAAGCCCTGCGTTCGTTCCTGGTGATCCTGCCTTCAATTTGATTGTACAGGTACCACAGCAAGCCAGTGCTGTGTGCTCCAATTCCAGGGCGTCCTGCAGCTCAGCCCCTGCACTGAGCACAAGGAATCTCTGTGGGGCCCAGGAGCAGGGAGTCACCCCTTTGGGGCCTACAACACCTGGCTGTCCCCAGACTCGTGTCCAGGGAAGATCGTGTTGAAGGCCCTTAAGGAGAGCGGGGCAGGGATGCCTGAGCAGGACAAGGACCCCAGAGTCCAAGAGAATCCTGATGATCAGAGAAGGGTCCCCATGGTCACCAGGGATGCACGGTCTGCATTTCGGCCCCTGCGGGACAATGGAGGCGTCTCTCCCTTTGTGCCCAGGCCTGGGCCACTGCAGAGAGACCTCCATGCCCAGAGGTCAGAAGTCAGATATAACCAGAGATCCCAGACCTCCTGGACGAGCTCGTGCACCAAACGAAATGCCATCTCGAGCTCCTACAGCTCCACGGGAGGCTTCCCGTGGCTAAAGCAGAGGAGGGGGCCGGCCTCATCCCACTGTCAGCTGACCCTCAGTTCCTCAAAGACAGTGAGGCCAGGTCTCAGGCTGTCCCTTTTCACACCCAGTGTGAAAAGGTGGCAGATACAGCACCAGGGCAGACACTCGCCCCCAGGAATGGCTTCCCCAGATCCCAGGCCTCCAGGCCCCATAGACGCAAGTTTCCCTTGCTGCCACGCAGGCGAGGGGAGCCTCTGATGCTTTCACCTCCATTAGAACTGGGGTTCTGGGTCACTGCTGAACACCTGGACCTGGAGAAGGAGGCGGCGTTCCAGTGCATCAACAGTGCACTGTGGGGTGAGGCCAAGGCCATCTGGGACTGCAGACCCTCACGGCCTTCCCATGCTTTGTCCTCACTTGCAACAGGGGCTTCTGGTCTGCCTGCTGTTTCTAAAGCACCCAATATGGATGCACAGCAGGAGAGACACAAGTCCCAAGACTCCTGGGGCCCGGTGCCCCCCTAGCATCTGCTGCAGAGGCTCCCTCTACAGCTCCTGTGTCTGGGAAGCAAAGACCACCAGGCCCTGTTCTCCTTCTCAGATTCCCTTCCTGCCACCTGTTCCCACTCCCAGGACTCAGGCAGGTCACCTCGCTGATTCCTGCCCCCTCTCCAGTTGCAAGCATGGAGGGCAGCATGAGAAGCCCAAGGCCTGGCACTTCTGGAGCCAGTTCCAGCCCTGCAGCCACACCCACGGGCTTTGGGAGCAGAAAGCCAGCCCCAGCTCTGAGTTCCCTCAGAAGAAAACAGGTAAACAGAAAGGCCCCGAGCACCACCCATGGCAGTGGGGCATGAGGGGGCCTGAACACCAGGGGGCCCCCCAGGCTGAGCACATCCATGGTGACTGCGGGACCTGGCACAGGGAGCAACTCTGTTGGGTGGCACTTTTGTCTTTACTTTCCATCACATCCCTGGGGGATCATTTAAGCAGACACCCCCAATTGCAAGTCAGGGACCCAGTGCCACTGCAAACAAGGCAGGCTGCATATGCAAGTCTGGGCCGGCCTCTGACCCTAGCAACCCCACTTCCCACATGGGCACAGCAAGGAGGAACCTGGCCTCTAAGGCTCCCTCGTGTGCTGTCAGGGGTTCTGCTGGACACAGGTCCAGTGGGCCATCGTCCAGCTCATCCTTCTCCACATCGGGCTTTTGAGCCCATCATAAATTCCTTGCCTAGAGTGAGGTCCAGAAGAGTTTTCTCTAGGTTTCCTTCTAATATTCTTGTAGTTTTGTATCTTATGTTCAAGTCTTGGATCTACTTTGAGGTGATTTTTGTATATGCTGAGAGTTAAGGGTCCGGGTTCATTCTTTTGCATGTGGCTGTCCAACCCTCCCAGTACTATTCATTGAAAAGGGTGTCCTTTCCCCAGTGTGTTTCTGTCGGCTTTGTCAAAGATCAACTGGCTGTGAACCTGTGGCTGTGTTTCTGGGTTCTCTCGTCTGTCCCATTGATCTAAGTGTCTAGTTTTATGCTAGGATTATACTATTTTGGTAACTACGCACTTGTCAAACATTTTGTAGTTGTAATTTGCAGTGTAATGGAATGCCTCTAGTTTTGCTGTTTTTGCTGAGGATGACTTTGGGTCTTTGAGCTCTTTTTTTTTTTAGTCCTTTTTTGTGAATTTTAGGACTTTCCAATTCTGTAAGTGGTGACATTGGTATTTTGGTGGGGGTTGTATTGAATCTCTAGACTGCTTAGGGTAGTGTGGTCATTTTAATGCTATGAATTCCTACCATGAGCATGAAATGATTGTCCATTTCTTTCTCTCCTCTTAAACATTTTCTCAGTGTTTTGTAGTTTTCCTTGTAGAAATCTTTCACCTCCTTGGTAAAATGTCTTCTGTGGCATACATTTTTCCATTTTGTTGCTATTGTAAATGGGATTGCCTTCTTAATTCTTTCCCAACCAGACCATTATTGGTGTGTAGAAATGCTGCTGATTTTTGCTGTTGTTGTTGTTGTTCATTCTATATCCTGCAAATAGCTGTATTAATTTATTTATCAAGTCTAGGAGTTTTCTGGTGGAGCCTTTACATGTTTCCAAATCTAAGATCACATCTTCATCAGACAAGGATAATTTGATGTCCTCTTTTCCAATGTGGATGCCTTTTACTGTTTTCTCTTGCCTGATTGTGTGATGTCGAATAGGAGTGGTGAGAACTGGCATCCTCATCTTGTTCCTGTTTACAGAGAAAATGCTTTTAACTTTTCTCCATTCTGTAGTAGGTTATCTATGGCTTTGTCATATACAGCTTTTATTATTTTCAGGTATGTTGGGGTTTTTTTTGCTGTTAGTTCTTTATTTTTGTTTTTTTTTTTTTTTGAGACGGAGTCTCACTGTGTCTCCCAGGCTGGAGTGCAGTGGCGTGATCTCGGCTCACTGCAAGCTCCGCCTCCCAGGTTCACGCCATTCTCCCGCCTCAGCCTCCCAAGTAGCTGGGACTACAGGCGCCCGCCACCGTGCCCGGCTAATTTTTTGTATTTTTAGTAGAGACGGGGTTTCACCATGTTAGCCAGGATAGTCTCGATCTCCTGACCTCGTGATCCACCCGCCTCGGCCTCCCAAAGTGCTGGGATTACAGGCTTGAGCCACCGCGCCCGGCCTTGTTTTTTGAGATGGAGTCTGGCTCTTGCCACCAAGGCTGGAGTGCAATGGCGTGATCTTGGCTCACTGCTACCTCCCTCTCTTGGGTTCAAGTGATTCTCCTGCCTCAGCCTCCCGAATAGCTGGGATTACAGGCACCCACCACCACGCCCGGCTAATTTTTGTACTTCTAGTAGAGATGGGGTTTCACCATGTTGGCCAGACTGGTCTCGAATTCCTGACCTCAGGTGATCCACCCACCTCAGCCTCCCAAAATGTTGGGATTATAGGCGTGAGCCACTGGGGCCAGCCCGGCCATTTTCAGGTATATTTCTTTTATGCCTAGTTTGTTCCTTTTTTCAAGACATGGTCTCACTCTGTCTTTCCCGTTGGAATATAGCGGCACCATCAGAGCTGCAGCTTTGAACTCCTGGGCTCAAGCCACCTCAGCCTTCCGAGTAGCTGAGACTACAGGTGCCCATCACCAGAGCAGGCTAGTTTTTGTTTTTATTTCTTTGTAGAGCTCTCTGTTCCTCAGGTTGGTCTTGAACTGTTGACCTCAATTGATCCTCCCAGCTCAGCCTCCCAGAAGCACTGGCCGAATTGACAAAGAAGAGACACCGTCTGGCCCAGAGTCACATTTTAACATCACATTCTCACTGCTGGGCTCAAGTTTTGGCAGTGACTGAAAACCCTAAGGGGGAGTTTCTGGTCAGACCCTGCCCAGTCTGTGCATAGGAGGGGAATGGAAAAATGGCCTGTGGATGGTTCTTTTGGAGAACTGACCAGACAAGCACTGAGATGCCGTTTCCTGGAATACAGGGCTGTGTGATGTCCAGCCCAGCTGCCAGGTCCAGGGCCCTCAGCACCATCTAGTTTGGGAGCTCACCCAGAAGTGGCCTCGGTTGCCCAAAGCAGCTGGTCTCCCTTCCGATCTGGTCCCATTTGAGAGATGCACTGGGCCCCGTCTTCCAGGAAAACATTTCAGTGCGTGCTTGTCTTTGTCCCCGCACTGGCTGGCCTCTCTGTACCGTGAGAACTTGGATTATGCAAGGCTCTGCCAGTCAGCTGAGCATCACGAAGCAGCTCTCTTCTGTTCCAGTGAGGCCGACCAGGCTCCAGCACCCCTGCCCCGGGTCTGACTGTTCTCCCCCCACCCGGAAGTGACCCCCAACCCAATCCCGCTCCCTGTCTTCTGGCAGCTGCTCTGGGGAGGGGCATTTTGGCCTCAAGGGCTTAGCGTGTCATTTTCTGTTTTCTGTTTATCTTTCCAGAGCTGTTTGGGACAGCCCATGTGTCAGTCCATGTACTGCTTCTTTGGAAGGCAATTGGGGCTTTCTTTCAGGAGTGGGTATAAAAGTTCTTGTGACATTTGTTTATGAAATCAGCCTTCACTACATGGATAGGACCAGCATACTTCTGCGGCATGACTCTGCCATCTTACAACATTTATTTTTTTATTTTGTATTTTATTTCTTGATTTCTTTTGAGACGGAGTCTCGCTCTGTCTCCCAGGCTGAAGTTCAGTGGTGCAATCTGGGCTCACTGCAACCTCCACCACCTGGGTTCAAGTAATTCTCCTGCCTCAGCCTCCTAAGTAGCTGGGATTACGGGTGCACATCACAATACCTGGCTAATTTTTGTATTTTTAGTAGAGATGGGGTTTTGTCATGTTGCTGGAGCTGGTTTCAAACTTCTGACCTCAGGTGATCGACTCGTCTTAGCCTCCCAAAGTGCTAAGATTACAGGCGTCCATTTATTTATTTGAGATGGAGTCTTGCTCCGTATTTATTTATTTGAGATAGAGTCTTGCTCCGTCACCCAGGCTAGAGTGCAGTGGCACAATCTTCACTCACTGCAACCTCCACCTCTCAGGTTCAAGCAATTCTTCTGCGTCAAGTGTTCTGAGTAGCTGGGATTACAAATGCCGGCCACCGCACCTAATTGTATTTTTAGTAGAATTGGAGTTTCTCTGTCTTGACCAGGCTGTACTCGAACTCCTGACCTCATAATCCACCCGCCTCAGCCTCCCAAAGTGTTGGGATTACAGGCGTAAGGCACCGTACCTGGCCACATTTATCTTTTTATTTATTTAGAGACGGTCTCACTCTGCACCCAGGCTGGAGTGCAGTGGCGGCATCTCAGCTCACTGCAGCCTCTGCCGCCGCAGTTCAAGCAATTCTCATACCTCAGCCTCCCAAGTAGCTGGGACTACGGGCTCCTGCCACCACACAGGGACAATTTTTTCATTTTTTGTAGACACAGAGTTTTATCATGTTGGCCAGGCTGGTCTCGAACTCTTGACCTCGTGATCTACCCACCTCGGCCTCCCGAAGTGCTGGGGTTAGAGGCATCAGCCACCACGCCCGGCCACATTTATTATTTAGAGACAAGGTCTCTCTCTGTCGCCCAGCCTAGTGTGCAGTGGCGCCATCTCAGCTCACTGAAGCCTCTGCCTCTGGGGATTAAGGGATTCTCATGTCTCAGCCTCCCAAGTAACTTGGACTACAGGCACCTGCCACCACGCAGGAATAATTTTTTCAATTTGTTTGTAAAGACAGGGTTTTACCATGTTAGCCAGGCTGGTCTCCAACTCTTAACCTCAGGTGATCTGCCTGCCTCGTCCTCTCAAAGATTACAGGTGTGAGCCACCGTGCCCAGCCTCTTACTATATTTAAATAATGTGGTGGCTTTATTTAGTAGAAACCCCATCTCTACTAAAAAACGAAACAGGCCAGCGGCAGCCCTCGCCTGCAGACACCAGATTGGGCGGAACAGCACACGGCACTGGCGAGGAGGGCAGAACCCAGTGTGGACCCTTCTGCCTGTGGGAGGGGCTGCTGAGGCCTGCGGAGAGGCCAGGCTGGAGGCTCGTCCCCTTGTCCAGCCCTTGGTGTGGTCTCTGCCAGGTTCCCAGCCCACCAGTGCAGGGCACCCCTGAGCCTGCTGCTGCCACGGGCCTGTCTCTACCCAGGACGTCCCCACACCCTCGCAGTGTCAGGGAAATGGTCGTGGTGGGGGTAACACTCCCCAGGCAGGACTGTTGAGAGAAGCTGAGAAGGGTCACACTGCAGGCAGGGGCCCATGTGACAAGCCCCTCTCACCCGGAGAGAGCTGACCAGGCAGCTCACGAGCAGAGCCACATCCCCGAAGTTTGAGAAAGGTTCTGGCTGGGCTCAGCCTCCTCACTGGCCACAGGCAGCCTTTGTTGTGTGAGCCTTGCTCTCCTGGGGAGGCTGACAGCTGATGTGGGCATTGCTGAGAGTAACCTGTGGCCCAGTGGATGTAGCCAGGTCTACTCAACCTGCACTTAGTACCTAAGTAGGACCCAGGCTGCACGCCCATCTCCAGCCCAGGGCAGGTCCCCTGTAAGCTGGCTGAGCTACTGAGGCCAAGGCAGGAGGTGGCTGACAACACCCACGGCCCATGCGGAGGTGGTGGAAAGGCTGGACTCAGCAGCAACACCAAATCCCAAACCACGCAGAAACCACCCGAGACTGAGGGGCTCGTGCCAGAGCGGTGGACACAGGTAAGAACCCAGTCCCAGGTTGTGTGTGGTGGGAGTCCTCCCAGTCCCAGGGCTCAGCACAGCAAAGGAAGACCAGCCAGGTCACCCTGGTGGCCATCTGTCCTTGTCCCACCTGCAGAGTCAGAACAGCCTCTCCCCAGTGGGCATCGTCTCTCTCTGCCAAAGCAACAGCGGTCCCTGCCCCAACCAGACTGCGCCCCTCAGTAGAGTTATGGTTGCTGCTCCAGTGCTCACCGATGCCCTCGGTGAAGTTGGGGTAGAACGGGTCAGTGAAGAGGGGCTCGGGCAGCTCACGGAAGTACAGCTTCAGCGTGCCTGCGATGGCGTTCACGTCCATCTCGCTCATCATCACCGACACGTCCTTGTTATCTGGAAAGAGCACGGAAATGCAGCGGCCTCCTTCAGGATCCCGAGTGAGTCTCCCACCACCCCTGCCTTGGCTAAAGCACCGTCCCTGCCACACTGACCACTGTGCGGGTCCCTCCCCGGCTTTGAGCAGCTCATCTGACCCCTCCCAAGAGCTGTGCGTAGTTCTGTGTCTGCAGAGTTGATGGGGCTGCATGGGCACTCCCATTCCTCTCCCCTGCTTGGCCCGAGGTGACGGCCAGGAGGAGGCCAGCACGGCAGGACACAGTGCCTGTGTGGGAATCGGGTGACTCTGCCCTGTACATAGCAACCACCCCTGCGCCAGTGTCTTCTGATGGCAGGAAGGCTGTGGGAGAATCTGGTTTCAGTGTTTGAACCAATGTGTTCCTTCGGACCCAATGGGTCACTGGTGCTTACTTCCTCACTGCAGGCCAGGTCTATCGTGGACCCCCAAAGGGAGCTGAAACTACCACAGGCCCTCCCAGGGGTGCTGGGCATTCTAGGGGTCCTAGTCAGGGTTGGTGGTGAGTGCTGCACAGAAGGGTCTGCAGGCACAAAATCCTGTTGCTTTGCAGATGCTGGGAAGGACCGTCTAGGGCCTCTGTGTCCTCCTCTGGCACTTGAGGCAGGTCCGGGTCCTTCATAGCCTGTGAGGGCTGGTGAGATGGAGGCGGAAATGCTGCAGCCCCAGCGTGAGCTGGATTTCATCAGTGTCCTCTGCCCGCCACATCCTCACACAGGGCAGTGGACAGACCACACTGAGTCCTGGGCTTCCATCTCCTGTCCACCCCCAAGGCAGCAAGGCCAAGGCCCCGCAGAAGCCCCTGGTTCACCCCAACAAGTGGGATGGGTGGGTACAATGGTGTAAAAACTGGCTTCTATAGAAGCTTTTTCTACAACTCGTCTTTTTTTAAAAAATAGTAAAACAGTAAATGAAGAAAAGACGAAAAGAAGGATGTGACATGCTCGGGCCACGGAGTGCTCTGATATATCACGGACACCACCGCCCACACCTCCATCCCGTCCTGCGCAGGCCGACACTCACTGACGTCGAAGGCTGCCTTCCATCTGCACACCCGGAGGTGAAGTGAGGATGGTAACGAAGGTACCCAGGTGTGGGGCTGTGCACAGAGCCTTGTACATGCCTGTTCTCCTTCTGCAAGCTCTGTCCTCATTGCATGTACTTTCTCAGGAACTTTTCAGGCAGCCAGGATCCCTGTGAGTCGCTACACATGATCTTTGCGGGGAGGTCAGTAGGCCTCTCTAAAGTAAGCACAGGAAGGGCATCTGACAGATTCCAGGCCTGGGGTTAGCAGCCTGTGCCCCCAGCTGGGGGATCAGACCCGGTGTTCCTGCCACCCGCGTGCTGTGTGAGAGGAGAATCCCTGACCCCTACCCTGGGCCTGGGTCTTAACACACATCCGAGGAATGAATGAAGGGTTGCCTCAGCACCAGCGCTCTGAGTCCTGCGCTGCTAAGTGCTTTTCTCTGAGTCTTAGCACTGAACAATTCCAACGCTGCCACACAGGACACTAGAGTAAGAATACTTCAAAGTTAGAACAGAGCGCTGTGCTGAAGCCTTTAGTTCCGTTTTGCAACTGGATTTGGGAGCACATCAAAGCTGCTTCTCAAGCCACCCTCATTAGCAGTGGTTATTTGGGGGAGCTGCTGCTGGAGTCCTCACTGCTCATGCCCAGAGCCCTCCCAGAGTGCTATGCAAGTGGCTGCCGTGCAGGTGGGGGTGAGCGTGCTGTTTAGACACACAAAGGAGTGCAGGGTATGATTGATGGAGGCCCCGGCCCACATGACCAGCAAGTTCAGAGGCCCAGCTGGATTCCATCCTGGGGAAGCAAATGAATTCTCAGAGGAAGTGGTCTGTGTCTGCAAGAACTGCTCTCAAACCAAACAAGTTTCTCTTGGCAACTGACTCGTGACAAAGGGGCAGGGGTTATGGCCATTCAACGGGAACCTGGGACCATGACAAATTCCAAGCAAGGACAGAAAACCCTGCACTCGGGCAGTTCCTGGAGCCAGCCCTACTGCTTCCAAGCAAGGCGGCAAGGACACTCCTGAGCTGGTGTTGAGTAAACACAGGAGGTAGCTGAACACACCAAGTGTTCCCTGGGGCCTGACCTCACTGTGCAGCGGCCACGCACAGAGAGGAGAGACCCACACATGCTCCTCTCTGCAGAAACAGCTGAAGGGACACGCACCCTCAGTGCATGAGCCCAAGCTCCTCCCCACTCACTTGGTGGCCACAGCAATCTTGACTCCAAAGACCCCTGTCTGTTTTCGGGATGGCATCCTCTTCAAGCCGAACTCCCTGCTGTTGAACTTGATCAAAAGCTTTACTTCAGTCTATAGTGGGGAGAAAGGGCACAGTCCTCTGATCTGTGTGGTCCTCAAAGCCCAAGGTCCCAAGGGCCCCTGGGAGTCTCATCAAATATTTCCACCCCCAAGGCATGCAGAGGTTCTCAGCATGGGGTAGGGCTGCCCCTCAGGGAATCCCCTAATCTACTTGAGCAACGGCTGGGATTGTTGAAGATGGTGTAAAGGACTGGCTTCTGCAGAACCACCTCCTAAAATCCCCATTGCTTCTCTTGCTTGCTTGGGTTTTTTTTTAGATACAGGATCTTGCTATGTTGCCCAGGCTATACTCAAACTCTTGGGCTCCAGTGATTCTCCTGGCTCAGCCTCTAGAGTAGCTGAGACTATAGGTGCACTGTGCCTGTCTTTCCCTTTCTTAGTGACAAAAATTAAGTAAGAAAGACAGAGTAATACAAGAAAAACCCAAGAATCATCAAATATTAACATTTTACCATTTATACCCAGACCTTTTTGGGTGTGTCATTGCTTCTAAGGTCTAAACCTTTCTGGGGTACCTAAAGACAAATCAGAAGGCTCTGTTTCTACATGCAGCCCCCAGGTCCCCCAGTGGAGGCCCCACCTGTCCTGGTGGTGCCATGAGACCTTCGTTTGAGGAGGGATGCTCAGGGCTGGCTGGCAACTGTATCCCAGCCAGTGAATGACGATTCCCGTGCATGGCAATTCTGCTCTTCGGGGAACCTCCCTCCTCCAACCAGGCTCCGTGTCAGATGCTGGCTGAGGCTCAGCCACCTCTGACCGATTTGAAATGAACAGAGGCCACCCTACCCTTCTGGGGGATGTGGGTGCCAGGAGAATCTCATAGACACGTACCCTATTCATGGCGATGACAGCACACTGTCAGTCTCTGTCCTGCAGGGCTTGTAGGTCCAGCTGAAAGCAAGGAGTCATGATTGGCAGAGGCCCTGGGGTCTGTTCACAGGCCCCACGGGGCAGCAGCCCATACCCGCCATGTCTGCAGCCCTTAGGGGAGAGCCCGACTGCAGCCAGCATCTCCATCGAGAGACTAAGCAAGGTAGAGTAAGGAGGGGCCTACCAGACACCCCTGGAACCCAGGGCCCCACTGCTCCCAGAGCCCTGCTGCCTGGGGCTCCCACCCCCTCCTCCCTCTGCCCCTCCCAGTTGGGAGCTGATGCGCAGGCTGGCAGGCTCTCTCCACCCAGCTCCCATCACCACGGGTGCTATGTGGAGCTCAGTGAAAGGCGAGTTGTCCAGCAGGAACTTCAGTAACAACTCCTGGGGGCCTGGTATCCACTGCTGCTGTCTGGGGAACTGTGGACGCTGTTCTCCCCCTGCATGAACAGCTTGTGGCAGGAGGAGCCTGCAGGCCACACCAGTCCCGTGGTTTAGAATCGGGCCCAGAAGGACCCAGAGCCAAGCCTTAAATCAAGCAGCTGGTGAGGCGGCCGGGAGGAAGCCCCTCTGTGACCCCTCTTAACTTCTACCCCCACCCAGCCCTGTCCAGGCAGCTAGCCTGCAGGAACTTGTGGTTAATGTCACCTGAACACAGTCTGTGCTGGTACGAAACACCCTGTCATGACCAAGCTACACGTCCCCCGTCCGTGAAGGCTCTGTCTCCCGTTTTATGGGGAGCACCAGCTGTATGTCAGCAGTTCCTGGGCACACAGAGACCACTGGCTGGGCTGGGTGAATGAGCAGTACCATCTTGTTAAAAATACACCTTCCTGGGCTCCACCTGTAGAAAACTGGACTCATAATCTGGGTGGGACCTGGGATTTGCACAACTAGAAACCCCAGGTAGTTCTGGAGTGAAGCCAGGTCACGGAGCCACCATCTGACTCCAGACAAGGCCACTGCATCTGGCCTTGTGTTTCCACCCCTTGATGCAGGTGATGGTTCATTTCAGCCACAAGGCAAGCTGCCTAAGAGCAGGGACCACACCTCATGATGTCTGCACACATTCAGATGCATGCACACATACGACGGTGCTGATCACAGTGCCAGGCCTAGAGAGGGACTGAGCACAGGCATCAGGTCCATGGTAAGGCAGGAGAATCGCTTGAACCCGGGAGGCAGAGGTTGCAGTGAGTCAAGATCGAGATGGTGCCACTGCACTCCAGCCTGGGGAAAAAAAAACAACGTATGGAAAATGTTAGCACAAATGGAGAAAGTTACCTTAAGCCTTGAGAGCAGGCAGGTGCGGAAAGGCAGGCCTGGGCGCCCTCCCAGCCCGAGTGGGCTCAGGAGGCCCTGCATACTCTGATGGGGGGTGCTCTGAGGGGCAGCAGGGGTCCTGGTGGAGACTGCTGGCAGGAGAACCCCAGAGCCATGAAGCCTGGGCATGGGATCACATTCTCCTGCATCTGCTCTGCGGACTAAGAAGCCAATTCCCTCAAAGTGAGGAGTCCCACTCACTGGGAAACAGTTTTTGGTTCAGGCTCCCCACAGGCCCTGGGAAACTCTCAGCTGTCCTGAAAGCTCTGTAGGGTGAGACCCCACCTTCCCTCCCACCCCTGAGAAGGGCCTCCACACAGTAGGTGCCGAGTCCATGCACGAGAGCAGGTGGTGCTGGGGCCCCTGGGGCTGAGCACCCCGAAGCCCAGGAGTTCTCTCCCTGGTATGTGTGGGGTTCACCTTGGGAGCAGAGCTGAGGTGTGCTGGCTGCTCTCCCACCTGCGGACACACCTACTCTCAGTACAGGCTGGCAGGGGCTGCCAGGCTGGGGAGGCTGTGCCTGGGCTTTCCCTGGGTACTTTGAAGTAAAGGGTGTTCTTTGCTGAGGCAGGCATATCACTTGAGGCCAGGAGTTCTAGATCAGCCTGCCAACATGGTGAAACCCCATCTCCAGTAAAAATAACAAAAACACAGCACAGTGTGATGGGACACACCTGTAATCCCAGCTACTTGGGGGCTGAGGCAGGAGAATTGCTTGAACCCGGGAGGCAGAAACTGCAGTGAACCAAGATCACACCACTGCACTCCAGCTTGGATGACAGAGCGAGACCCTGTCGCAAAACAAACATGCAATTCTATAGGCCTAGGTATTCACAAACCATGTTCATCAATGCGCGTTTTTAACCAACGTGTAGATGGTGTACATGAGGTGAGAGTTCACCTAACTGAAAATTGGCATCTTTGTGGGAATATTTCAGAAATAGGAAGGTGAGTCCCATGGGAGGTGCTGGGGGTGGGCCGGGTGTGTGGTGCCTTTTAGCTTCCCCGTCTCTGCTGAGTACGTATCCAAGGACAGGCCCTGGACCTGAGGCTGGGCCTGAAGGACCCAGCTCTCTCGTCCCTGCCTGAAGTGTGTGCCCAAGTTAGCTCCACCGATGCCCCTGCTGTGGCTGCCCCGCCCTAAGAGGCAGCAAGGAAGGTGGGTAACCCGGGGGTCCAGCCCCGGACCCTCGGTTCATTCAGACGTCCCCACACTCCCAGCGCTCCCACATGGCCTGAGCATCCTGGTCTCACAGCAGCCTGCAAACCCCACACCCCTCCACTCCAGGCTCAGGCGCAGCCTTGCAGCCTCTCCCCTCTCTCATGGCCCGTCTGCACCCTGCCCTCTGCGGGTGGACGCCAGCTCCCAGCCGGCTATCAGTGACTGAAGGTCCTTGTGATTTCCACGTGGTGGCTTTCATCGAGGGCTCGGAGGGCAGAGGCCCTGGCTGAGTGAACAAGGCTGACAAGGTTCATGGCTGTGTTCTGGATGCAGGCCCAGCAGATGTTTGAGGGGGAGGTGGTGAGCCTGGAGGCCTTCTGGAGCACGGGCCTGGTGCAGGCACTGAGGCCCATGAAGGTCATAATTTTGCCAAGAGGCGGGGCCACCTTTGTGATGGACCATTTGGAGATGAGCTTGAGCAGGTGTGTGTGTGTGTGAGACCCATATGCATACACGTGTACAGGCAGAGAGACTCAGAGTGACCCAGAGAGACAGATAACGGACAGAGAGGGGGTAGTGAGAGAAATGGAGTAGCCTCTGGCTGAGCGGTCCACACAACTTCCCAGTTATCAGAGGCAGGACCAAGAGTTCCATCCTGCCATTTTTAATGGAGATAAAAAGTTACTGCTGTATATGACTTTTTTTTTTTTAAATTAGTTTGGCTGTAATGAGGCTGCATAAAATAAGTATACATATATTTTGAAACAGTCTCACTCTTTTGCCCAGGGTAGAGTGCAGTGGCACAATCTCGACTCACTGCAACCTCCGCCTCCAGAGTTCAAGTGGTCCTCCCACCTTAGCCCCGTGAGTAGCTGGGACCAGGTGCCCACCACCACAGCCGGCTAGTTTCGGGATTTTTAGTAGAGATGGGGTTTCACCATGTTGGCCAGGCTGGTCTCAAACTCCTGACTTCAAGTGATCCACCCACTTTGGCCTCCCAAAGTGCTGGGATTTCAGGTGTGAGCCACCGCGCCTGGCCTTCTTTATACTTTATAGCACATTAATGCCAGCTAACTTTGGGCAGAATGAAGCTGATCTATGAATTATCTGGAGTTCTTACATCATTTTTTTCTTTTTCCTTTTTTTTTTTTTTTTTCTCTTTGAGATAAGAGTATCACTTTGTTGCCTAGGCTGGAGTGCAGTGGTATGATCTCAGCTCACTGCAACCTCCACCTCCTGGGTTCAAGCAACATTCTTGCTCAGCCTCCCAAGTAGCTGGGACTACAGGCACCTGCCACCACACCCAGCTAATTTTTGTATTTTTGATAGAGATGAGGTTTCACCATGTTCGCCAGGCTGTTCTCGATCTCCTGACCTTGTGATCCACCTGTGTTGGCCTCCCAAAGTGCTGGGATTATAGGCATGAGCCACCACGCCCAGCCTCTATGTTTTCTTCTGATAAAGTCATACATAGTCATTGTATAAAATGTGGAAAATACAAACTCACGTGAAGACATAAAGCCACAGTAATTCCATCAGCAAAGAACGATCACTGTGAACATTTAGGCATATGATTATCATCCCAGTCTTTTTTTGTTGTTTTTGAAATGGGGTCTCACTGTCTTGCCCATGCTGGAGTGCAATGGCACGATCTCGGCTCACTGCAACCTCCACCTCCCAGATTCATGCAATTCTCCTGCCTCAGCTTCCTGAGTAGCTGGGATTACAGGTGCCTGCCACCTCACCCAGCTAATTTTTGTATTTTTAGTACAGACAGGGTTTCACTATGTTAGCCAGGCTGGTCTCAAACTACTGACCTCAGGGACCCCCCCACCTCGGCCAGCCAACGACCCTCACTGGGGTGCACCTCCTGGGACTTGAGCTTCCATCATGGGCGCTGAGCAGACCCAGTGGGCTTCCCCTGATGTGCCAACCCAAGGAAGCCCCCTGGTGCCCACACTGGCATTTTCTGGCACCTCCAGTGGTTCACTGGTGCTCACCTCACAGCCCTCCAATCTGCGGGGAGTTGGCCAGTTGGCCTGGCTGATCCCAAGCAGCAAATGGTGCTGCTCCCAGGAAGGCTGACCCCAGGCTTGGGCGGGGTCTGCAGTCCTGGCCTTCCCCCCGGGAAGTAGCTGACCTGGCTGTGGACTCCTGCACCCAGTTTGGCAACCAGGGGTGGGGGAGACTGGCCTGGAGGGTCCATTCTGAGAAGGGTCCTGAAGCCAGAGATTCCATAGCCCAGCCCCACTCAGGTCTCACCTGGGCTCTTGGGTGCTGTGTGCCGTGTTACTCTCCAGTCGCTTAGCATAATTCAGGGCTGCTGCTGAAGCTCGGGCAGATCCCAGCTGCAAAAGGCAGTTCCTTCCTTGAGCTGCAGAACGTGGCTGGAGGAGTTGGCTCAGCTCAGGGTGAGGATTCACACTGGGGCTGAGTCCAGAGATGAGTAGGTGGGAGGGTGTAGGAAGGACCCCAAGCCCCTTGAGGGAGAGGCTGGAGACAAGGCTCTGGTCTGGCACTGGGCCCTGCAGGGCTGTTGGGTGGCTGTGCCAGGGCCAGCTGGGTTTTGCCTGAGTCCTGGCAGGGGCATCCATGACATGGTCGGGCAGTGGCCCAGCAGTGGTCATTGGGAACATTCCCCGGGTGTCTCAGGGGGTGTCGCAGAGACCAGCTGTGCCGTGAGGCTCTCGTGCCGTTACACAGGAGGACACCAGATCAGGTAAGGAGCTTCAGTCAAGCCTGGCTTGGTTTCTGCATCCTCCCTGGAGGGGGATCCCCTGCCTGTGCCCCCAGCTTTTGTTTGGCTGAAAGTTGGGCCTTAAGGCCCCAAGTATCTGAGGGCTCTGGGTCTCTCACCCCAAAGTCCAGGCTTAGTTTCCTCCCAGAGGATCCTCCTCCCCCAGGACCCCACAATGACTCAGGCCAGTACTGTGAGGTGCCTTGGTGGGCTGCGAGGGAACAACTGGCTTCTCACAGTACCAGGAGCTGGACCGGCGGGTCTCCACAGGGCGCCTCTGACTCATGTCCCTGTCCCACATAGAATGCTGTGGCCTGGAAGCGCCCCTCAGGAAGTCTTTGTGTGCCCCCCATCCTAGACAGAATCAGCCCGTCTGTCCCTGCCCTGCCCCAGGGGTCGTGTCCCCAGCCCCAGAACCTCCCCCAGGGATGCTGGGCTTCTGAGGGTACAGGTTCCAGGGAGACAACAAGCTGTCCCATCTGGCTACCCCACCCCCACAGGGTCCTGTGCCAGGCAGGCGCGAACCGGCAGGTGGCTTTGAACCTCGGCGGTGTCTTGAGGCAGCAGGTGCCCTGCCCCTGCGCTGTGGCCTTTGGATGCCTGGGTTCCACCCTTGACAGCCCCTCACTCTGCACTCAGAAATCAGCGCAAGGCTGCCAGGGGCTCACGGGAGCCCAGAGTGCGCCCAGCCCAGGTCCTGGTCCTCTATCCAAGGCTATTGTCTGACCCAGCAAGTCTGTTGAGCGCCTACTGTATATGCATACAGTTGAGGGAGAATGTTGTTCCGCCTCCACATTGCACACTAGTCTGGTCCAGAGAGCTGGACCAGTTTAGGGGCGTTGGGGCCCATCCCCCAGGGCATGGCCACACCCACTGGGCTTTGCCCTTGCTGGCTGCCCCCACCTTGCCCTATGCACTCTCTCCAAGCCTTGGGCAGTGCTCCCTGCCAGCCTTCTCGGAAGGCCTCCCTGACCTCCTCACTGCAATCCATGTCTCCCATGATGGTCCTCCCTCCTGACCCCCTCGCACTACCGTGTCACCTCGTATCAGCCTCAGGGGCCACCCTTCCTTGCACTGTCCCAGGGAAGTACACAGGACAGCAGCCGAGGGGACGGGGAGTGCCCAGGAACATCATGGCCTGGCCCCAGTGGTCTGCTCTGCCCATCCTGACCCAAAGCCTGGGATGACCCCTCGCCGGAAGGCAAAGGAGGGCTGGATCGGCAGAATCCATCTCCTGGGAGGCAGCTCCCACACGCTGACTGTACACAGCTCTTAGCTTTCTGAAGAGCCAACTAAATTGTTTCAACAGCAGAGGGGTTCCTCTCTTCTGCACTGCAAGCTGAGGGCCCAAGAGTTCTTGCACCCTACTAGCTGCCCCTCAGCCTGGGGCTGGCCCCAGACAGCTGTGGACGCCCATATGCCTGAGGCCTGGTGAGCTTGGCGACCTGGGACCAGCCTGTCCGGCATCCCTGGACTCAGCTGCCTGCTCCAGGGAGTGATGCATCCGACCCAGGCCTGGCCCCAGGTCCGCGACACCCTCACAGGCCCCAACCAGGCCTGGAGTGTTCCTCCCCCCACTCCACCGAGAACACAGGGCGGCCCTGAACCTCCAGCCTCCTCCTCCCCCATTTTCAAGTCCACTCCCCGCACTGCCGCTGTGCTGGGGGAGCTGGGGACGTGCGGGGTGTACAGGGGCCTAGGCATGCCTGGCCAGGCCCTGCCTCAGGGATCACATGGCAGAGCCCGGCACCCCACGGCCTCTGCTTGGGATGCTCCCTGCAGGTCCCAGGAACCACTGCAAGGTGGGCGCGGGGCCTCAGAGCCCTTCCCCTGAGCTGGGGGCTTGCAGCCACCCTTGGCTATGGAGGTGGTGAGCCAGGTCTGTCTACCAGAAATGAATTATTTCTGCAGCAGCCGCTTTGCCTGCCCGGTGCCCCCACTGCCCTCACTGCAGGCCTTATGACTTGTTTTGAGTGTCCTGTGTGTGTGCACGTGTCTGTGAGCATGCTGCCTTGTGTGTGCTGCCCACATGGGTGTATGTGAGCATGCCGCCCAGGTATGCACATGTACATGTGTGAATATGCTGCTTGTGCGTGCATGTGTGTGTGAGCGTGCTGCCTATGTATGCCTGTGTGAGTGCTGCCTATGTGAGCATGTGTGAGAGAGAGCATGCTGCTGTGTGGGCATGTATGTCTGTGTCTACTTGCCAGGCCCTCCTGGGCTCACCTGCCCCTTCATCTGCATGATGCCTTATGGTCCCTGACTCTCCCCTGTATCGAGTTCCTCCCTCCCCCCACCCTGCTCCCCAGCCCACCCAGTGCTGATGGGGGAATCGGGGACCAGACCTCTCCCAGCCTCGCTGTGTGACTGGGAGCTAAAGAGCCCTCTCTGGGCCCACTGCCGCTTCACTGTCTCCCAAGTGAGGTTACTTGTGCATCTGACACAAGCTGAGCTCAACAATTACATCCCAGTTGCTCCAGCTCTGGAAGGGGCCCTGAGGATAGACCCAGGGTCACGGGTAGGCTCTAGGCTGCACAGCTGACCACAGCACAGGGCGGGCCCCCACCCACGCCAGACAAAGAGCGACCAAAGGGAGCCACGGAGTGACAAGCAAGAAAAGAATCCCCAGCTCTGGAAGGTTTGGCTTCCCTCAGCCCCTACCCCCAAAAATGAAAATCATCCCTGGGCCTTGACTGACGCTCAGCTCCTGCGCCTGGCTGGCCTCAGTGACAGACAGGAAATCCATACCAGGCTGCGGGATGTTTCCAGCCAGGTCAGACCCACTGGCGCGGCAGGCGAGTTGGGGCGGCTGCTCAGCGGCCAGCCTGGCTGCCTCCCCTCCCAGCTCCCAGACTGAAATCAGGCCGCAATGTCCAGGCCGGCTTCCTGCAGACATGAGTACACCAGGCTGGGCCATCACAGGGCCAGGTCCTGCCGGGCTCTGTCCAGCTTTGCTGGGTCTCCAGGACAAAAGCCCTGATCCCGGGGCCCAGCCGGAGCCCTGGCAGCCCGGGTCCTCACACACAGGCAGCGGGGATGCAGATTCTACTCCACATCCTAGGAGCCAGCACAGGGGCCAGGACATGAGAGCCCTTGCTAACCAGGACAGAGCCACCCAGCAGAGATGGAGCCTCACCCTCTGGCCGCCCCGTGCACCCTGTTCCCCCTCCCGGGCCTGCCTCAGGGGCTGCTGGAGCTTCAAAGGTCCCTGCTGGGGTTCCACTTCACTGCCTCGGCACAGCTCATCTCCCACCCAGGAGCTGTCGCCCTGGATACCACCTGCTCCCACAGCAGCTCAGAAAGGCTCTCTCTGAGCCTCCCAGACCCCCTGGCCAGGCAGGAACTGATGGCATCAGCATCCCCTCTACCCAGGAACCAGCTGGCCAGCTCAAGGACATTTGTGGATAATTGAATGAATGAACAAAAGAACAAATGCTCCAGGCCTCCCCACAGAGCTTAGGGTTGCCCCAGGTAACTGCAGGAGCAAGGAGCTCCTGGGCCCTAAGGATGGGGAGCCCAGTCCACAGGGCCCTGGACCCAGCTTTGTTTGTGGTTCCTATCAGCGCCGAGGATCAGCTACAGGACAGCAATGCCCCGTCTGGGCTCGGGTGCCAGAGGCCTGGCGCCAGCCTCCCTGATGCACACAGCTGGGCAGGGTGTACCATATGGTCTGCTGGAGAAGTGGAGGCAGAGGGATTGGAAACTTCTGCTGCTTCCCAAGTTGCTCCCACCTGCCCTGACTGCTTGGCAGGCTGGCCCTTTTTGGTGTGGCACCACCACGTAGCTGGTTCTGGCATGCGGGACACGTTAGGAGTTGGGTACGGCACGCCTGGGTCCCACGCAAAGCCTGCAGACTTCCTGTCTCCCTCTGGGATCCAGCAGCAACTGAGAGGACCATCAAATGACTTAGAACAGGGCCTCACCCACCCACCCTGTGGGGGTTTGCTGGGCCTCTGGCCGGGGTGCCCAGACATGTAGCCACTGTCCTCTGGCACTGGCCAGGGTGGCCTCTGGCTCCGTTTCTCTCCTCCAAGAGGTCGCTCTGCTGCCAAACCAGCTTTTCCTGCTGGTTCCTCCCTCCTCCAGGTCAGACCCCCCCCCCCCCAACCCATTCCCCAGGCCTGACTGTGGAGGGGTGCAGACAGCCCCCTGTGCCTGCCTGGTGACCAGTGTCCACTGCACTCTCTCCCAGGCCAGCCGAACCTGGCACACACTGGGTGTTCCCTAGCCATGGAGGATATCATAGCGACCACCCATTTTATTCAGGGGTCATCAGCTCCCTGACCTTAAGGCCAGGCTTTCCCTGAGCCCTAGATGTTATTTGGAGGGGGGCGGGGGGCACACCTCCAAAGCCATGTTTTTATTAGCAAGAGATGAATAATTAATGCCACAGCACCTTTGAAAACTCTGCACTAAGGAAATAATTGAAAACATGAAGGTAAAAATGAAGAGAAATTTAAAATAGAACTCTGGGGGAAAATCAGTAAAAGGGAACCAATTATTGGGATAATTTAGGAACAAAACAAAAAGATAAAAGACATACAGAAAACAAATAGCAACAAGTCAGAAGGTCTTATCAGAGATTGCTTTAAATGTTAATGGATTAAATTTCTCAATGACGGCAAAAATGACAATTATATTTAAAACAAGATTTAAACATGATTCTATTTATATGCTTTTCACAGGGAATCACTTGAGACCCAAAGATAAATAGGTTGAAAGAAAACAGCGAAAATATGAATAGTAAAAAAAGAGCAGGAGTAGCAAAAGTAGTTTCAGACAATATAGACTTTAAGTTAAAAATGCTTAGAAGAGATAAAGGGTGTTATAATTGAGAAAATAATCAATTACTCAAGAAGATATAATAGTTATACCCATATCTGCATCGAGATAGCTCTTTAAAATACATGAAGACCGATTTGAGACAAAAAACATGTAGATCTGTAATATAAGTTGGTGACTTTGTTTCCCCACTTTTAATAATGAATACACCGTCTAGGCCAAGAGCGATGGCTCAGGCCTGTAATTCCAGCACTCTGGGAGGCAGAGGTGGGCAGATCACTTGAGGTCAGGAGTTTGAGACAAGCCTGGCCAACATGGCAAAACCCTGTCTCTGCTTAAAAAAAAAAAAAATACAAAAAATAGCTGGGCATGTGGTGGACATCTGTAAACCCAGCTAATCTACCAGCTGGGGCAGGAGAATTGCTTGAACCCAGGAGGCGAAGGTTGTTGTGAGTGATGATGTCACCACTGCACTCCAGCGTGGGAGACAGAAACTCTGTCTTAAAAATAAATAAGAATTAAAAAATAAATAGACCATCTAGAGAGAATAGAAAATAGAGAATTTGAACAACACTACAAACCATTAGACCTGCCACACATGTAAAAGACACTCCAAAAACAGCGGATCACAGTCTTCTCCAGTGCACATGCAACATTCCCCAGAATGAACCTCATTTTTGGCCATAAAACAAATCTCAATTTTTATTTTTATTTTTATTTTTATTTTTATTTTTTGAGATTGAAGTCACACAGGGCATCATCTAAAACCACCATGGAATGTAGCAAGTGCAGGGGAGGAAAAATTTTTTTTTTTCTATTCGACTTAGGTTTATTAGCTAGAGACCCCTATATCCAAAGGAAAGTTTAAACCTGTGTATTTTAAAAAAACTAGCCGGGCGAGGTGGCCAGCGCCTGTAGTCCCAGCTACTTGGGAGGCTGAGGCAGGAGAATGGCGTGAACCCGGGAGGCGGAGCTTGCAGTGAGCTGAGATCCGGCCACTGCACTCCAGCCTGGGCGACAGAGCGAGACTCCATCTCAAAAAAAAAAAAAAAAAAAACCCTGTGTATTTTTTATTTGGTTAAGTGAATAGAAGACAGCGTGGAGAAATGCGATATATGATAAAGAGTCTGCAGTGAGTGTAGTAGGCTGGGGAAACCTAGCTCACCCTGTGTGCTCGATTCTTCTCAGCACCTCTCTTTTTTTAGAGACAAGCATGCTCCTTTCTTCCCAGCTCTGATTAACAATCCAAATTTACAAATCATGGAACAACAAAGAGAAAAGAAAACCTAAACCAAAGCCCACAAAAGGAAGGAAATCATCATTAGAACAGAGATAGAAAAATAAGAGAAAAACTGTAAGTAATATCAATGGAATGAGAAGCTGGTATTTTAAAAAGAGCAACAAATTAACAACTGTTAGGTAGGCTGAATAAGATCATAAGAGAGAAGTCACAGAACTAAAATCAGAAATTGGGGACAAAACTACCAACCTTATGGAAATTTAAATTATTATAAGCAATTGCTTAAATACATAAGCAATTGTATGGCAAATCTTAGGAGACAGGGACACATTCATAGTAAAACACAATCACCAATCTGATCCAAGAAGAAATAGAAATTAAATCAGTAACGGAAACTTCCCAAAACAAAAAGCTCAAAACCAGATGCCCTCACTGGCCATTCTAATAGTGACTTCAAAGAGGAAATGATACCAATATACTCAATCTCTTTCCAAAATAGATTAGGAGGAAGCACTTTCTAGCAGTTAAGAGCCTAACATTAACCTGATACAAAAGGCAAACAAGAACAGTATAATTAAAAAACAAACAAAAAACTAAAGGCACTAGTATTCCTTAAGAATAAGCATGCAAAAATCCTCAACAAAATAAACCAAATCCAACCGTAAGAGGAATACAGGATTTCAAGGATAGGTCTACATAAGACCATGAATCGATGTAATATGTATTAACAGAGTGACAGAAAAAGCATATGATCATCTGAGTAGATGTAGAAAAAGCATTTGGCAAAACTCACCACACTTTCCTGATAAAAATCCTCAGCAAATTCAGAAGGAAACTTCCACAAACTGATAAAGGGCCTTTACCCGAAGCTACAGTGTACATCACATTAAATGGTAGAAGAGTTAAAGCTTCCCTACTAAGATCAGAGACAAAACAAGGAACTCCTGCCTTCACAACTACTATTTGACATTGTACAGAAGTTTTAGTCAAAGTGCTTTAGGCAAAGAAAGAAATAATCGGTATCTAGGATGGAAATGAAGGCATAAAATCATCCTTATTTGCACATGACAGGATTCTAAAATGTACAATGTCCCAAAGAATCTACAAAATACATTAACAAAGAGAAGAAACATATTGAACAAAGTTTCAAGGTACAAGAACAACTGCTGCTCTTAACAAATTTTTCTGTTACCCTGCGCATTAGTTCTCTTGGCCTCAATTTTATCTTTACAACTGGAAGGCTTATACTATGGTTATGAAACTGTTTTCTTTAAAAAAAAAAAAAATCCAAAAAGACTTGAAAGGGACCTATTAGTTAAAGATGGAATAAGTGAATCTCAGAGAGTGGAGCCCGGTTGGTGGAGTCCTGTTCATCTCTGTGGGAATTCATGAAGAGGCTCAGCAAAGGAAATGTTTTTGTGGAGTGCAGGAATGCATGTTCCCAGGTGTATTAGGATATTCCCAATTTTCTTAAAACAACACACAAGGATGTGTAGAAATCCTCCCACCACAAACTGAATGGTGTGGATGAAATAAAAATAATAGAGGAAAAGATGGCAAGGATGATGATAATGATTTAAGTACACAACTAAGGTCTAGTGGCAGAAACATCACATTACCAATTCCAATGCAGCTTTGCTTTTTTTTTTTTTTTTTTTTTTTAAATAGATGGATTCTCACTCTGTTGCCTAGACCAGAGTGCAGTGGCATGATCTAGGCTTACTGCCACCTCTGCCTCAGCCTCCTGAGTAGCTGGGATTACAGGCACCCGCCACCATGCCCGGCTATGTTTTTTGTATTTTTAGTAGAGACGAGGTTTCATCATCTTGGCCAGGCTTGAACTCCTGACCTCGTGATCCATCTGCCTCAACCTTCCAAAAGTGCTGGGATTATAGGCGTGAGCCACTGTGCCTGGCCTCAATGCAGCTTTTCTTATAGAGTGGGGGGCATCAGTCTTAGTTCCTATATATTTAGGAATTGAGGGTTCCTGTAGGGTGACACTGCATTTCTCTGGACTTTTATGTTTATCACAGAAGAGCAACAGGTTATCCTGCATTCTCCAGTCTACAATCAAAAACCATGGACCAAATAACATTTCAGCCCGAGACACCGTTATCAGAATTGCACCTTCCCCACCTTCCTGAAATGATACACAGGATCTTTCTGTGCTGTGGTGAGAAGACCACAGTGCTTCACATAGGCACAGAGTGAGGCCAAACTCCCTGGTCCCCACCTTCCCAGGTGACAGGTGCTGCACCGTCATCTGTAGGATGGAAGCTCCTGGGCTGAGTCTCAACCACCAGCAGGGGGCAGCAGAGCCGCAGCTAGGAGCAGCCAGGGCAGAGGCTGCGGCTTCCCAGGTGGCGTTTAAGAGGGAAGAAGCCCCGGGGAGGTCCACAGGACTCTCCACAGTCCATTCTATTGTTTCTGGCTACAGTGACCATGATCTGAGGGTGAGACTCACACAGTGTCATTTCAGAACATTGACATGAGCCCTGGCACAGTGAGGGCCTCACCCAGGAAATGCAGCCAGAGGAGCTGGGCCCAGGTGTCAGTCTGGGCAGCTCCCACAGGGCTGGGATTCCCAAGGAGACGCCCGAGGTCGAGGTGCTCTAGGAGGGGAGCAGTGTGAGGATACAGGGCTCCCAGGGCTCTAGTCCTTCTCCTAGGATATCTGCCTGAGCCTCTTGTCAATCTCAGGGCCTCGTCCCTCCCTGTCCAGCAGTGTCCTGGGGAGCTGAGCCCTCTGTCCTAGGCACTTCCAGAGATGCCTGACTCCTCCTCCCTCTGCCTCTCCTTCCAGCTCCAGGCACACTGTGACTCAGTGGGCAGCTCCTGTGCTCAGGGGAGTCTCAGGTGGGTGGCATGGCACATTCAGGGTCCTGGTGCTGGGTGGGCATCTCCAGCCTCCTGAGATGCTCTCCAGAGAGACAGGGATTCTCACCTGCCTTAAGCCACAGCTCTGACTCCAGAGCTATCCTTGTCTCAGTGACACGATCTGCCTGGGTAGAGGGACCAGGGACCACCCACCCTCCAGGGCGCGTGGTCTGTGCACATACTGAGAGCTTGGGACTCTGACAGAGAACAAGGAGCTTATAAAGTTGACTTCTCAGTTCGGTCTGGGTTTCTGGTACTTTTTCGAGTTTACATAATACATTGATGAGAAAAACAGTAAAGAACTGAAGAACCAAGAATGCCAATTTTTAGCCTACTTTGAGGGATGGGGATGTCATAGAAGGAGCAACACCCAATGTGAAAGGAGACTAGACATTGGGATGCATCCACAGAAAAGCAGGTGGTGGTTCACCGAGCAAACTGCCACATAGGAAAGACTACCAGTGATCCTAATGACTCAGAGCCTCATTCTGATGAAATGACCAGGAGGGGACCAAGTGAATTTGGAGAGCCCAAAGAGGACAAAGAGGAAGACGATGGGTCGCTGGTCCACCTGCTGCTGAGTCAGATATCATCAATGATCTCTCAGCAGGGCCCAGCTCAGCCCCAGCCCAGGCTCTTGGAAGGTCCACAGCCCTGCTGAGCCTGGTCCAGGACAGAACACAGACCAGAGAGGTTTGGGACAGTGGCTGTGTGGCCAAACCCTGGGATGGTGACTGTGACCAGGGGCCTTGGAAGTTGAGGCTGATTTTCTGACCAGAGAAGCAGATGGAGGAAGCTGGGGAACCCACCTCTTCCTCCTCGGTCTCCTGTGCTGCCCCCACAGCTGCTTTGGGAGACATCCCTCAATGAGGAGTCCAAGAGGATGTGCATTTGCATAAACACCAAACACTCACTGCCCCAAAGGGCCTCCTGAGAGAGGATAAGACACACCTGGGAAGCCCAGATGTGCTGTGGGCTCAGGAGACAGAGCTCTAGGTATCTCACCATGGACTGGACCCCTCCTCTGCTCCCCCTCCTCATTCTTTACTCAGGTGCTGCCCCCAGGCCCTGCCCTAGGCTCAGCTCCCACTGAGCTGAGACTGCCCAGAACCCTGAGCTTACCTCAGGCACAGCCTCAGGGTGAGATCCTCTGGGAATAGGTTCTTCATCTTCAAGCCCCCTCTCCTCCCCTCTTTCACGGGTTCCATGGCCTCCGATGAGCTGACACAGCAGTCATTGCTGTCAGTGTCCCTGAGACGGATGGCCAGGATCACCAGTTGTGGAAATACAGTGGGGAAAATTATGATCATTAGTACCAGCTAAAGCCAGGCCAGACCACTGTGCTGGCCCTATATACAGATCACTCCCAGTCCTCGGGGTCTCTTAGTGATTATCAGGGTCTAGATCAGATCAGCCAAGACAGTCCCCCTGACCATGAGTGGGACCCAGCCGAGGATGAGGCTATTAATGTCAACTGAGTGGCAGCAGTAGTACTCAATCCACGTTGACCCAGGCAGATGGGGAAGTGAGACAGACACAAACCCCTTCCCAAACTTTGTCTTCCTTTTCTTCCAGCCCCAGGAGGACTGTGGACAAAGCCATGAACAGGTCTGGCCCAGGTCACCTGGATCTGGCCCCAGGCTGTCCTTCCCTCCAGCCCTCCAGCCAGGCTCTGCAAAGGGGAAGTCAGCAGTGAATTGGGGTCTGGCAGAACAACTGAGACCTCAAGTCCAGCTAGGCAGAATGTCAAGGGAGAAGAGGTACATTTTTGTCAGCGGGTCACTACAGACATTAATGAGTGGAACCACTCCAACTCACTCCTTGATTCCTGGACCATGAATTTTGGCTATGGGAGGAACAGTGCCACATACTAGCCACTGACAAAATATACCCCATCCTGGAAGACATAGTCCCAATCATACATGTCCTTGCCACCTCACTGGCATAGTAAATGAGTCTTCTAACAGCCATTAAACCATTCATTGAAGCCACATGCCTCAGAATGCTGGGGATGATGGCAAAACACTTGAATTCTATGAGGACGGGCCCATGGCAGCCCTCTTTTTTTTTTTTTTTTTTTTTTTTTTTTTTTTTTTTTTTTTTTTTGAGACGGAGTCTCGCGCTGTCGCCCAGGCTGGAGTGCAGTGGCCGCATCTCAGCTCACTGCAAGCTCTGCCTCCCCGGGTTCACGCCATTCTCCTGCCTCAGCCTCCCAAGTAGCTGGGACTACAGGCACCCGCCACCTCACCTGGCTAGTTTTTTGTATTTTTTTTAGTAGAGACGGGGTTTCACCAGGTCAGTCAGGATGGTGTCGATCTCCTGACCTCGTGATCTGCCCGTCTGGGCCTCCCAAAGTGCTGGGATTACAGGCTTGAGCCACCGCGCCCGGCCTCATTTGCAAATCAGTTCCTTTATCAGAGCCCCCTGTGGAATACCGTCACGGTGGCTGAGGCATTGTGTAGTTCAGGGATAATGGTTTTGGCAGAAGCACTGCAGCCAAAGAAAGCAAATCCCTCTCTAGAGTAAATGTCAATTATGCTACCAAAAAAGGAGCTATTCCTGCCATGATGGAAGAGCTCTAATGAAATTTATCCCAGCCAGATGCTTTCCTGCTTCCTGCAGAGAAGGGCATCCTATAGGGATCCTCCTGCTGGTCCCTGCTGTTGGCAGATGGTCACTCAGCAGTGGCAACCTCAGGCCATGCCCAAGGAAACTGAGACACCAGGCACCAATGAGCCCTTAACTAGAAAATGCACCTGCGAGGTTCCTACTTGTATCTGTGGGCTGCAGGAAGCAGAGCTCTGGGTGTGTCTCCACCCCTCTCTTCCTCACTCTCTGCACCGGTGTGGGTCCTGACCTCAGGCTCAACCTCCACAGGACCCTAAGCCTGGCCATAATCCTGAACTCAGCCTAGAAGTTGCTGACAGTGAGCTGCACATATTCGTGAACTTGCAGGCTCTTTGGTCTTCTAAAGTCTCAGCTGCTCCCAACAGAGGTGGCCATGAGATACCTGTGCCCCACCTGCTCCAGGAGTAGGGCTACAGAACAGAGAGAAGGAGCAGGAATGAAGCCAGGCCATGTAGAGTGCCAATACAGGCTCCCACCCCAATCCCCACAGATTATCCAGCTCTAACCTGCGGCACGGCCCTGCTGACCCCACCACCTGCAGGCTGAGGTGAGTGCCTCACGATGCCCAGGCCATGATGGGAGATGGCAGTGTACCAGGTGGACACAGCCCTGCTGCCAGCCTTACCCTTACACCCCCTCCTTCCCTGCCTTGGTCAAGCCCTGATCCTCAAAGCAAATTCAGGACACTTGGATTAACTCCTGGATTTGCCATTGCTTTTCTCTATTGTCTTGAGCAATTCAGTCTTTCTGTTCTCAACTTAACTTTCTGAGAAATGAGAAAGCATACACTGACTTTAAGGGGTTTTTTCTAATTCAATAATACAGATAAAAGGGCCCTATAAATTAAAGAGAAACTTGAGAGGCATCTGAATGAGGGGCAGAGTTCTTAGAATCCTGTTCTTCCTCAGAGAGAATCCAGGAAAGAGCCTTGGCCAAGAGCATGTTTTCTGCATGATGGGAATGGGCTTCGCCTTTCATCAAAACTCTAGACCAGGCTATTGTAGAAATCCTCCCACCAGAAACTCCAAACCTTTGTGATGAAATAAAATAACTAAAATAGAGATAATAATGATGATGATGATGATAACGGCAATGATGGCGGTGGCGGTGATGGAGGTGGTGATGGTAATGGTGGTGATGATGCGATGGTTGTGGTGGTGATGCTGGTGGTGATGGTGTTGGTGGTGGTGGTGATGATGGCAGTGGTGGTGGTGGTGATGGCAGTGGTGGTGGTGATGGAGTTGGTGGTGATGGTGGTGGTGGTGGTGGTGATGGCAGTGGTGGTGGTGGTGATGGCAGTGGTGATGGTGGTGGTGGGGATGGAGTTGGTGGTGGTGGTGGTGGCGGCGGTGATGATGGTGATGGCAGTGGTGGTGAGGTCAGTGGTGGTGATGGAGGTGGTGATGGAGGTGGTGACAGTGGTGGTTATATAGCAGTTGTGATGATGGTGGCGGTGATAGAGATGGTGGAGATGGTGGTGGTGAGGATGGTGGTGATGGTGGTGATGGTGGTGGTGATGGAGGAGGTGGTGGTGGTGGTGACGGTGGTGGTGATGGAGGTGGTGATGGCAGTGGTGGTGATGGCGGTGGTGATGGAGTTGGTGGTGATGGAGGTGGTGGTGGTGATGATGGCAGTGGTGGTGATGATGGTGATGATGGAGGTGGTGGTGATGGTGGTGGTGATAGAGATGGTGGAGATGGTTCTGGTGATGCTGGTGATGCTGGTGGTGATTATGGTGGTGAGGATGGTGGTGATGATGATGGTGATGATGCAAGTGGACAACTGAGCTTTAGTGCCAGAAACATCATGTATTCCCAGTGAGTTGTAGTTTCTCCTCTTGGGTGGAAAGAGCATCAGTCTTGGTTCTTAAATACACAGGAACTCTGGGTTCTTATAGGGGGTCACAAATGTTTCTCTGCACCTTGACACTCTGCAGAGAACCTACAGCTCATTCTGCTCTCTCCTTTCTTCCAAAAACCTTGATTCACAGAAAGGCATTTAAATCCTCAGTCAGGGTTACAGTAATTGCACCTGCCCCACCTCCCTGAAACACCACATTTGTAACCTTGCTGTACTGGGCAGAGCAGAGCAGGGTGCGTTACACTAGTATAGAGTCAGGCTGGACTCCCCAGTCCCCAATTTTTCCCTCTCTCCCTCTGCCTCCTTGCTCACTGCACAGGTGCTGCCCCCAGGGTCTCAGCAATTCATCAAGCCCCAGGGCTCTGGGTCCAGCCTGGCCCTGACTGTGAGCTCAACAGGGCCCTGCCTGTGGTGGGCAGGATGCTCAGGACCCTGCTGCAGGTGGATGGGCTGGGGGCTGAAATCCCCCCACACTGTGCTCCTGTGCTCACACTGCCCTAAGGGCTCTTTCATCCCTGGAACTGTGTCTAGGCCAGGCATGTGGAAAGATTTTCTTGGAGGTCAGTTTCTCAGTTTTAAGACTTTCCTCTTTTCTCTCTCTGTAGGCTCTATGGCCTCCTATGAGCTGACTCAGCCACCATCGATGTCAGTGTCCCTGAGACAGACAGGCAGGATCACCTGCTCTAGAGATATGTTGGAGGATAAATATCCTTCCTGGTGCCAGCAGAAGCTGGGATGGGCCCCTGTACTGGTCATCTATGAAGACGGCAGTCAACCATCAGGGATCCCTGAGTGATTGTCTGGCTCCAACTCAGGGAACACAGCCACCCTGACCATCAGCAGGGACCAGGCTGGGGACAAGGCTATTACTGTGCTACAGATCATGGCAGTGGGAGCAGCTGGCAGTGACTCGCAGTGACACGGACAGATGGGGACACAGGACAGAAGCCTCTCCCCCAACCTGGCTGTCACTCTGACCCACCCTCAGCAATGACATGGCCTTCATTTCAACTGACTCTGCCTGTTTCTCCTGCAGCCCAAGCAACAGGAGAATGGTGTCAGACTTCCCTTTGTATTGTATTTTTCACAAATAATTCATCTGAAGTCCAAATATCTTGCCACTTGAAATGCAAGCCTCTGCAGAGACCGGCGCACAGGTTCAGGGGACAGAAAATGTCTCTAGAGAGTTTGATTCCTGCATTGGTGACCAAGTCTTTCCCCTCCCTTTCCACCCAGACTGTGGCAAGAGCACCCCCTACAGGCAGCTGAGTCTATGGGGAGAAGCTGTCTCAACAGGGACCCTGATAATTTGGGCTGAGGATTTTCCCATGCCCTCCCCTGGCAGGCTGGTCCCAAGATGCACAGAAAGAGGCGATTGTTATGGGTTCAGGGCCTCCATGGTCCTCCTTTTTTCTCTCCATCGCAAGTGACCTTTGGATTGTCACACCCCTCTCAGTCCCTTTCCTTCTCTGTCAAGTGCTTTTTGCAGATTCTGTGCTCCAAGGCCCTAGATCTGTAGAATTTCAGGGTAAGAAGTGCTGGTCACCCACAGGGGGCCCCAGGCAGCTGGCACAGGCAACAGTGTAGCTCCCCATAGGGCTTCATCGTGGGCTCTGAGCGGAGGAGAGAAGCCACTCCCCCGAGTGTCTTCAGTCCCAGGTGAACTAGGAAGAAGCCACTGGGCTCAGCTGAACACACCTGAGCCTCCCCTTTTTCTGGCCTAGCAGCATCATCTTGGATGCCCCTGTATGTGCTAAGCAGCCACCAAAGAACCCAATTACCAATTACCTGGAAATTTTCCCTCATCACACACGACTACAAGAGACTCTTGTGCCCAAATTACTCATTTGTTAAAATAGCACAGTGAGCCTAAACTGGCTTGAATCCGGGACCCCTTTCAGGTTTGCCACTGTCTTCTCAGAGCCTCACACACACCAGACCCTTCCCACAGGGACCCAACTCCACCGTTCCCCACACGGCTCCTGGCATTCATTCCTCCTTTCAGTCCTGACAGCGGTTGCAGAGACACTTCCCCATTAAGGTATCCCCTGGCTCTTATTATAATATGTCCTGCCTGTCATTTTCTGGCCAAATCTTTTAAATTTTCTGCATAATGTTTCTAACTGTAAGGTTCTTTCCTGTCATTATTTTATTAATTGACTGACTTGTGTTAATTATTTTCCTAACGGGTCAGCAATACTTTTTTATTTTATTTTATTTTATTTTTTTATTTTTATTTTTATTTTTATTTTTTTGAGACGGAGTCTCGCTCTGTCACCCAGGCTGGAGTGCAGTGGCCGCATCTCAGCTCACTGCAAGCTCCGCCTCCTGGGTTCACGCCATTCTCCTGCCTCAGCCTCCCGAGTAGCTGGGACTACAGGCGCCCGCCACCTCACCCGGCTAATTTTTTGTATTTTTTAGTAGAGACGGGGTTTCACCGTGTTAGCCAGCATGGTCTCGATCTCCTGACCTCGTGATCCGCCTGTCTCGGCCTCCCAAAGTGCTGGGATTACAGGCTTGAGCCACCGCGCCCGGCCCAGCAATACTTTTTAACCACAAGAGCACACATATGAAAATCAGATGCACAAACAGCTAAGGGCATATTTCTCCCTGCAATAATACCCACCACTTTCATGAAGACGCCAGGCTCTTTCTCACTTTCTGTTCCACCATCCATATGATGTTGGCTTTGTTTCTATCCTTGCTGATGTAAGACCTCAGGGTGGCTGCTGCGGCTCCAGCTATCACTCCCATATTCAAGAGGAAAAGTGCCTCATGAATCCAGTGGGTTTCTTTCCTTCACAAGAGCAAAACTTCCCTGAGAAGAACCTCACCCACTGACCTCCCATCCCACTGACCAGGCCTGAGCCACACGGGCAGTCTCCATTGAGAAGCACCTGGGAATTGGCCAGGCGTGGTGGCTCACGCCTATAATTATTCCCAGCACTTTGGGAGGCAGAGGCGGGCAGGTCACCTGAGGTCGGGAGATCGTGACCAGCCTGACCAACATGGAGAAACCCCATTTCTACTAAAAATACAAAAATTAGCTGGGCATGGGGGCACATGCCTGTAATCCCAGCTACTCAGGAGGCTGAGGCGGGAGAATCACTTGAACCTGGGAGGCAGAGGTTGCATGAGCCAAGATTATGCCATTGCACTCCAGCCTGGGCAACAAGAGCAAAACTCCGTCTCAAAATAAAATAAATTAAATAAATACATAAATAAATATAAAAGAAAAAGAAAAGAAAAAGAGAAGGACCTGGGGATCACAGGTCTGTCTTTTCAGTGAATACAGAAGACAATGCTCGGGTTGAAGGTGGTCGGGACTATCTGCTTGGTCTGCAAACCCAGTGTTTACTGAATGGTGGAACCAACATGATGAGCAACTCAGTTCAAGAAGGCTGTGTCCCATTCCTGCTGAATTCCCAGCATGGAACGTGACCCAGACCAGAGTGGGTGGCGATAAACATTTGTTGGGTGCATGTTTTTCTGTCTCTTACATTGGAACAGCAGCCACCACTGACTGTTGGCTCTGTACCTAAAGCCGGCAGCAAAAAGAGGCGGTCCTTGAATTCTGCGAGCCCACTCCCCTGTGCCGAGCCCTAGTATCACCCCCATGGCCACCCACAACTCAGAGTCATGTGCAGGCAGCCTCAGGTTGACCTGTATTCTCCTCCAAATTCTCATATTCATATTCTCATGGGTAACCTGCACCCCACCCCTTGCACCTGGTGTTGAGGCAGGCTTGGGTCACGCAGAAAAGAGGAATGCCGCCCCTGTGGCCAGTAGTCCACAGATCAGGGAGTCAGGGACCTGATCAGCAGGTTCTGGTTCTACACCTGGACCCAGGAGGCCCCCGAGTCTCCAGTAGCCAGTGTACAGTGGCCACCAGGGGATGCAGAGTCACCTGGCAAAGCTACCTGGAGATGGGATGAACCTGGGTGACAGGGGGAAGCTGATGCTCAGGGAGAGTCAGTGAGCACCACCTGAGACCTAGAAAGGAAGGCGGCGTTCATCTACAGCACTGTCCTTAACACTGAGGTACAAATTCTCCACGTGTTTCTCAGTTTCGTCTCTGGCCGATGTTGCGTATTTGACACAGATCCAGACACTGCTTCCCCGCCACACGCTGGCCCACTCTTCTGTAATAAAATGCTGTCACTGCCACAAATGCCATCCTCCCTGTGGGCACATTTGTTCCATCTCCCTCCTGTTTGCTCCGAGAGCCTCCTCATTCTGCCAGACAGCGAAGATTTCTTTGAGCACGGAAGCTGTACCTGACCCTGACCACACACTGGGAGTACTGAGGCACAGCACCTGTACCCTGCTTCAGGAACTCACAGCCAAGGCCAGGAACTTACAGCATCTGCTAGATCTTTCAACACTCCATGTGAACATGAGAAGGGTGACACTAATTCTGGGAACCACCACTCAGAAGCAACAACAGGTCCCTGCGCATGTGCAAGCCTCACCGTGTCACCTGCAGAGTGGGATATCACGAGGATCACTGCACTGGGCTGAAAAGTGCCCTCCAGAGGGGGAGCTCCAACTACACCTAAATCTGGACACTGCCACAAAATGTTTAAGGAAAGGACAGCCCATCCCTGGATTCCTAAATTATCCACATCACTCCTGAGCCAGGATCCAACAGAGAAAGGACCTGAAGTCCCAAAATAATCCCACAGTTGCCACTGTCACTCCCTGGCCACCTCCAGACAGGACAAGGAATGGCCACATGGGCAGGACATTTGATTGCCTGGAAGATGCACACAGAATTCCCCTCAGAGCTTTGCATGACCAGGGCAGCTCAGGAGTGAGGCCAGAACCCCACAGTCTACAGTGGAGACATCAGCCCAGATGATGGGATCAGTAGGAGAAGAATTCTCTGCACTGGGACTGGGTCTGCAGGGCCCACCCCTCCTGTCTCTGTGTCCCTTGGGGTTGAGCCCTTCTCTGGAAACTACAAGGCTCTTCCAGCAGTAGCCCCCAACGCTGCTGATTTAAATCATGGGTTGCTCTCTCCAGTAACGGGATAAGAGAGGTCTTGGAGGAACCTGCCCAGCCTGGGCCTCAGGAAGCAGCATCAAGGGTGCCTCAGCCATGGCCTGGATCCCTCTCCTCCTTGGCCTCCTTGCTCACTGCACAGGTGCTGCCTCCAGGGTCCCAGCCAGCCGCCAAGCCCCGGGGCTCTGGGTCCAGCCTGGCCCTGACTCTGAGCTCAGCAGGGCCCTGCCTGTGGTGGGCAGGATGTTCATGACCCTGCTGCAGAGGGAGGAGCTGGTGAGGCTGAAATCCCCCCACACTGTGCTCTCCTGCGCTCACACTGCCCTAAGGGCTCTGTCATCCTGGAGCTGTGTCCAGGCCAGGCACGTGGGAAATTTTCTTGGAGGTCAGCTCCTCAGTTTCAAGCCTTTTCTCTTCCATTTTCTCTTCTTGTAGCTTCTGTGGCCTCCTATGAGCTGACTCAGCCGCCCTCAATGTCAGTGTCCCTGGGACAGACAGCCAGGATCACCTGCTATGGAGATAAACTGGGGAATAAATATACTTTCTGGTATTAGCAGAAGCCAGGCCAGGCCGCTGAGCTTGTCATCTACAGTGATAGCCACTAGCCCTCAAGGATCACTGAGTGATTCTCTGGCTCCAATTTGGAGAGCACGGCCACATTGACCATCAGCGGGGTTGAGACTGGGGATGAGGCTGACTATTACTGTGCTGCAGACCATGGCGGTGGGAGCAGCTCGCAGTGACTCCCAGTGACACAGACAGATGAAGACATGAGACAGAAACCTCTCTCCCAACCTGGCTGTCACTCTCAGGCTGCTCCCTGAGCAATGACCATGACTTTCATTTCAAGTGAGGCTACCTATTTCTTCTGCAACCCAAACAACAGGAGACTCCTGTCAAATTTCCATTTGTATCATGGTTTTCACAAAGAATTCATTTCAAACCCAAACATCTAGCCACGTGAAATCCAAACCTCTGCAGAGACCAACCTGTCAGTTCAGGATGTGGAAAATATCTCTAGAGAGCTTGGTTCCTGCACCGGGGACCAACAGGCTTTCCTATCCCTTTCAACCCAGAGTGTGGCAGGCGCGACCCCTACAGGCAGCTGGAAGAGCCCACAGGGAGATGCTGTCTCCATAGGGAGGGACCCTGAGTATTCGGGCTGAGGATTTTCCCATGCCCTCCCCTGGCAGGCTGGTCCCAAGACACCCAGATGTTATCGTTACAAGTCCAGGGCCTCCGTGATCCTTTTCTCTCTCCTTCCCAAGTGACCTTGGGATTGTCACACCCCCTCTCAGCCTCTTCCCTTCTCTGTCAAGTGCATTTTGCAGATTGCATGCTCCCTGGTCCTAAATAAATTTCAGAGAAAGAAATGCTGGTCACCCACATGGAAACCCAGACAGCTGGCTTAGGGCCAGAGGCACAGGCAGCAGCGCAGGTCCCCACAGAGCTGCATGGTGGGCACTGGGTGGAGGGGAGGAACCAGGAACCACTCCCCAGAGTGTCTTCAGCCCCAGGTGAACTAAGAAGGGGTCAACGGGCTGGCCTGAATCCACCTGAGCTGCCTCTGTTTCTGGCCCAGCAGCATCATCCAGGAGGCCCCTATATGTGCTAGGCATTCTCCAAAGAACTTGATTAATTACCTGGAAATTTCCTGTCACCACACCTGACTACATATGACTCGCCCCCAAATTGCTCATTTGTTAAAATAGCACAGTGAGCCTACACTGGCTTGAATCTGGAACCTCTTTGAGATTTGCCACTGCCCTTTCAGATCCTCACACGCACCAGACACTTCCCACAGGGCCGTGACTCCACCGTTTCCCACACAGCTCCGGGAACTCACTCCTACTTTCAAACCTGACAGCAGCTTCAGAGACACCTCCCAGTGAAAGTATCCCCAAGCTCGTATTCTAATATGGCCTGCTTGTCATTTTCTGCCTAAAACTTTTTAATTATCAGCAAAACATTTACAACTCTAGAGTTCTTTGCCTACTGTTATTTTCTTAATTGTGTTAAGAAAGTAATTTGTGTTATTTTCCTAATTGTCAAAAATGCTTTTAAACCACAAGAACACACACATGAAAAATGGGCACAAACAGCTAGAGGCATATTTCCTTCTGCAATAACACGCATCACTACCGTGAACACACTGGGGTCTCTTTCTATTCCACTATCCCTATAATGTCGGCTTTCTTGTCATCCTTGCTGTTGTAAGACCTCAGGGTGGCTGCTGCAGCTCCAGCTATCACACCTGTATTCAAGAGGAAAAGGGCCACACAAATCTGTTGTGTTCCTCCCCTTCACAACAAAAACTTCCTAAGAACCACCCTACCCACTGAATCTCACAACCCATTTGACCAGTCCTTGGCCACAAGGTCAATTCCAGCTACAAAGGACCTGGCAATCACAGGCACCGGTGTTTTCAGTGAATATACAGGACAATGCTGAGGTGGAAGGTGGCAGGGACTATCTGCTGGGTCTGTAAACCCTGTGTTTACTGTACGGTGGAGCCAACATGATGAACAACTCACTTCAAGAATGGTGTGTCTTGTTCCTGCTGAGTTCCCAGCATGCAACGTACCCCAGACCAGAGTGGGTCTGGATAAACATTTGTTGTGGTTCATGCTGTTTTGTCTCTGACATTGATGCAGCAGCCACCACAGCACGTTGGCCCTTCATCCACAGCTGGCACCAGTAAAAGCCAATCCCTAAGTCCTGTGACTCACATCTTCCATCCCAAGCCTTGTATTTCCTCCATAATCACCCATCACCCAGAGACATGTGCAGGCAACCACAGGTGGACCTGCCTCCTCCTCGGTTAAACAGTCATGTTTATATTATCATGGGTAAGGTGAGACCCTTGTACCTGGTCTTCAGACAGTCAAGGGTGACACAGCGAAGGGGAATTCCTCCCCTGGGGTCAGCAGTCCACAGATCAGGGAATTGGGGGCCTGAGCAGCTGGTTCTGAATCCACACCTGGACCAAGGAGGCCCCTGAGCCTCCAGCTGCCAATGCGGAGCAGCCACAAGGGTGAGGCAGAGAGTCACCTGGCAAAGCCACCTGGGGTTGGGGTAGGCCTGCGTGACAAGGAGATGCTGACAGGCAGGGAGGGTCAGTGACCATCAGCTGACACACAGAAGGAAAGATAGCATTTTTTCCAATAAGGTACAAATTCTCCAAACCTTGTGTTTCTCAGCTTCATCTCTTGTCAATGTTGCATACATGACACAGGTGTAGATACTTTGCCACCCCCCCACACGCATTGGGCCACTCTTCTGTGCTAAATGCTGTCACTGCCATGGAGCCCACCTTTCGTTTTGTGTCTTTCACCTCCCTCCTATTTCCTCTCAGAGCCCCCTCATGCTGCTAGACGGCAAAGATTTCTTTCAGCACCGAAGCTGTACAGCACCTGTCCCCGCCCCGAGAACTCACAGCCAAGGCCAGAAACTTACAGCATCTGCTGGATCTCGCAGCACTCCATGTGCACATGCCACGGGTGAAGTTTCTCCTGCAAACCACCACTCAGAAGCGATGGCAGGTCCCTGCACATGTGCCTGCCGCATGGTGTCACCTGTAGGGTGGGGTGGCAGGGTCACTCCATTGCATTCAAAAGTGCCCTCCAGAAGGGAAGCTAGAACTACACCTAACATCTAGACTCTGCCACAAAACATTTAAGGACAGCACTTTCCTGGAGTCCTTAAATACCCACACTACTCCTGAGCCAGGTGCCAACAGAGAGAGGACCTGAGGTCCCAGGACAATCCTTCAGTTGCTATTTGACTTTCTGGCCACCTCCAGGCAAGATAAGGCATGACCACAGGGGCATGACATCAGATACCCTGGAAAACGCACACAGAATTCCCCTCAGAGCTCTGCATGGCCAGGCCAGCTCAGAAGTGAGGCCAGGACACCATAGCCTACAGCGGAGATGTCAGCCCAGACTATGGGGCCAGCAAGAGAAAGAGAATCCCATGGGCTGAGGGTGGGTCTTACTGAGCCACCCCAACCTCTCTGTGTTCCTTGGTGCTGAGCCCTCCTGGAAACCACAAAGCTCCTCCAGCAGCAGCCCCTGACTCTGCTGATTTGCATAATGGGCTGCTCTCTCCAGCAAGGGGATAAGAGAGGCCTGAGAGGAACCTGCCCAGCTTGGCTTCAGAAGCAGCATCTGGGACATGTCAGCCATGGCCTGGACGCCTCTCCTCCTCAGCCTCCTTGCTCACTGTACAGGTGCTGCTCCTAGGGTCCCTGCCACCTACCCAGCCCCAGGGTTCTGGGTCCAGCCTGGCCCTAACTCTGAGCTCAGGAGGGTCCTGCCTGTCCTGCTGCAGGGCGAGGGGCTGCTGGGGCTGAAATCCACCCCCTCACACACTATCCTCACTGGCTTGGGTATGCCTGATAGTCTGCACCTGCCATGAGCAAGGGGGAATGCAAGCAGAATTTCCCTGTAGACTGGGACATCCTCTCCTTACTCCTGAGCTGGCCTGGCCATGCAGAGCTCTGGGGAATTCTGTCTTCCATTTTCCCATTTGTTCAAAGTCCTCATCCTTATATGCACATGAACCATGGGGTCTGAGATCAATGGGATGGAGTGAACTGTGGGCCCACAGAGTATCTGGACTTGATTCCAGGTACAAAAGGTAAGGAAATGTCTTAGAACTTGGCTTTTCGTTCTCAAGCCCACCTGTCTTTTCTCTTCTTGCAGGCTCTGTGGCCTCCTATGAGCTGACTCAGCCACCCTCAGTGTCGGTGTCCCCAAGACAGACAGCCAGCATCACCTGCTCTGGAGATAAATTGGGGAATGTATATGCTTACTGGTACCAGCAGAAGCCAGGCCAGGCCCCTGTACTGGTCATCTATAAAGATAGCAACCGGCCCTCAGGGATCCCTGAGCGATTCTCTGGCTCCAACTCGGGGAACACGGCCACCCTGACCATCAGCGGGGTCGAGGCTGGGGATGAGGCCGACTATTACTGTGCTGCAAGCTATGGCAGTGGGAGCAGCTGGCAGTGACTCACAGTAACACGAACAGATAGAGACATGGGCCAGAAACCTCAGCCTTAACCTGATGTCATTCTCAGCCGCCCTCTGAGCGATGACCGTGACCTTCATTTCAACTGACTCTGCCTGTTTCTTCTGCAGTCCAAACAACAGAAAATTTGTGCCAGATTTTTATTTTTATCGTGGTTTCCACAAAATATTCATTTCAAACCCTAACATCTTGCCACTTGAAATCTAAGCCTCTGCAGAGACCAGCGGGCAGTTTCAGAGGATGGAAAATGTCTCTAGAGAGCTTGGCTCCTGCATTGGTGACCCTCCCTTTCAACCCAGAGTGTGGGTCTTTCCCCTCCCTTTCAACCCAGAGTGTGGCAGGCGCGCCCCCTACAGGCAGCTGAAAGAGCTGACTGGGAGAAGGGCTCTCCTTAGGGACTCTGACAATTTGGGCTGAGGATTTTCCCTCCCCTAGCAGGCTGGACCCAAGAGATGTTATTGTTACAGGTCCAGGGCCTCTGTGGTCCTCCCTTTTCTCTCCTCCTCAAATGACCATGTGATTATCACTTTCCCTCTCAGCTCCTTTCCTTCTCTGTCAAGTGCACTTCGCAGATTCTGTGCTCCCAGGTCCTAGATCTGTAGAATTTCAAGGAAAGCAGTGCTGCTCACCCACATGGAATCCCAGACAGCTGACCGAGGACTAGAGGCACAGGCAGCAATGTGGGTCCCCACAGAGCTGCATGGTGGGCACCGGGTAGACTGGAGGAACCAGGAACCACTCCCCTGAGGATCTTCAGCCCCAAGTGAACTAGGGAGGGATCAGCAGGCTGGGCTTAACCCACCAGGGCCTCCCCTGTCCCTGTCCTAGCAGCATTGTCTTAGAATTTTCTTTATGTGCTAAGCAACCACCAAAGAACCTGTCTAATTACCTGGAAATTTCCCCTCATCACACATAACTACACATGACTCCTGCCCCAAATTACTCATTTATTAAAATGGCTAAAAGAGCTTAAACTGACTTGAATCTGGGACCCCTTTCAGGTTTGCCGAGTACTCTGGGATCCTCACACACACCAGAGCCTTCCCACAGGAGCCCGACTCTGTCATTCCCCCCACAGCTTCCGGGACTCGTTTCTTCTGTCAGTCCTGATAGCAGTTCCAGAGACACCTGGCAATTTAGGTGTCTCCAGGCTCTTATTATAATACAGACAGCCTGTCATTTTCTGCCTAATTCCTTTTCGTTGTCTACATAGTGTTTACAACTGTAGGATTGTTTGCCTGTCATTATTTTATTAATTGATTGACTTGTGTTCATTAGTTTTCTACTTGATCAGGAATGTGTTTATACCACAAAGGCACATATATGAAAAACTGAGGCACAAATAGCTAAGGGCGTACTTCTCCCTGCAACAATACCCGCCAATTACATGAAAATACCGGGTCTTTCTCATTCTCTATTCCACCATCCCTGTTACGTTGGTGATGTTTTCATCCTTGCTGATGGAAGACCTAGCTGCTCCAGCTCCAGCTATCACACCTATAGCCAAGAGGAAAAGGGCCTCATGAATCCAATGGGTTTCTTTTCTTTACAAAACTTTCCTAAGAAACACCTCACCCATTGACTCTCACATTCCATTGAGCAGGCCTGAGCCACATGGTCAATTCTGGCTGAAAAGGACCTGGGAATCACAGGCACCGGTGTTTTCAGTGAATATAAAAGACAGTGCTCAGGTGGAAGGTGGCAAGTACTGTCTGTTGGGTCTGTAAACCCAGTGTTTACTGAACAGCCGAACCCACGTGATGAGCAACTCACTTCAAGAAGGCAGTGTCTTCTTCCTGCCGAATTCCCAGCATGAACCATGTCCCAGACCAGAGTGGGTCTGGATAAACAATTGTTGGGTTCCTGTTCTTTTGTCTCTAAGCGTGACATTAGTGCAGCAGCCACCACTGCACAATGGCCCTGCATCCACAGCGGGCACCAGTAAGAGCCAGTCCCTAAGTCCTGTGACCCGCATCTTCAGTCCCAAGCCCTGGTATTACCCCCAAAATCACAGAGACGTGTGCAGGCAGCCTCAAGTATACCTGCCTCCTCTTCTTCCAAATAGTCATGTTTCTACTGTCATGAGCAATCTGCACCCCTTGCACCTGGTACTGAGGCAGGCAGGGGCCACACAGAGAAGAGGAATTTCTCCCCTGGGGCTGGCAGTCCCGAGGGGAGAATGAGGGAATCAAGGACCTGAGCAGCAGGTTCTGATTCTATACGTGGACCCAGGAGAGGCAGAACAGAGTCACGTCGGGATGGGGTGGAGCTGGGTGACAAGGGGATGCTGACATGCAGGGAGAGTCAGCGACCAACACCTAAGACCTGGAAAGAAAGGTGTCATTTTCTACAGCATCGTCCTTAACACTGAGGTACAAATTCTCCAGGCTTTGTATTTCTCAGCTACGTCTCTGGCCGATGTTGCACGTGTGACACAGATGCAGACACTTTGCTTCCTCCCACACACTGGCCCACTCTTCTGGGCTGAAACGTTGTCACTGCCACAAATGCCGTCCTCCCTTGTGGTCACGTGCATTTCATATCCCTCCCGTATGCTCTGAGAGCCTTTCTATTCTGCTACACAGCAAACACTTCTTTCAGCATCCAAGCTGCACCTGACCCTGACCACACACTGGGGATACCGAGGCACAGCACCTGTGCCCTATGCCAAGAGCTCACAGCCAAGGCCAGAACGCACAGCATCTGCTGGATCTTTCAACACTCTGTGTGCACATGACAAGGGTGATGTTTTTTCTGGGAACCACCACTCACAGGCAATGGCAGGTCCCTGCACATCTGTAAGCCCCATGGTGTCACCTGTGGAGTGGGGTCACTAGGGCCACTGCATTGGCTCGAAAGGTACTCTCTAGAGGGGGAACTAAAACTATATCTATCATCTGGACTCTGTAACAACTATGTAAGGACAGGACACCCCTGGAGTCCTAGATTACCCACATCACTCCTGAGCCAGGATCCAACAGCAGAAGAACCTGAGGATAATTCCACAGTGGCCATGTGACTCCCTGGCCACCTCTGGGCAGGACAAGGAATGACCAACCACATGGGCAGGACATCAGATTCTCTGGAAAATGCACACAGAATTTCCCTCAGAGCTCTGCATGGCCAGACCAGCTGAGCAGGACCTGGGAATCACAGGCACTGGTCTTTTCAGTGAATATAAAAGACAATGCTCAGGTGGAAGGTGACAGGGACTGTCTGCTGGGTCTGCAAACCCAGTTATCCTGCACGGCCAAACCAGCACAATGAACAACTCACTTCAAGAAGGCCGTGTCTTGTCCCTGCTGAATTCCCGCATGCAATGTGTCCCAGACTACAGTGGGTCTGGATAAACATTTGTTGGGTGGATGTTCTATCTCTGACTTTGGTGCAGGAGTCACCACTATACACTGGCCCTGCATCCAGAGCAGGCACCAGTAAGAGCTAGTCCCTGAGTCCTGTGATCCCCACCTTCTGTGCCAAGCCCTGGTATTACCCCCATAACCACCCACCATCCAGAGAAATGTGCAGGCAGCCTCAGGTGGACCTTCCTCCTCCTCTTCCAAATAGTCATGTTCATATTGTCATGGGTAACCTGCACCCCTCGCACCTGGTATTGAGGCAGGTATGGGTCACAGAGAGAAGAGAAAATCTTCCTCCATTGGCACCGGCAGTTCCCAGACCTGATTCCACAGCAGATCTGATTATACACCTAGACTCAGGAGGCCCTTGAGCCTCCAGCAGCCAGTGTGGAGCAGCCACCAGGGGACAGAACAGAGTCACCTGGCAAAGCCACCTGGAGATGGGGTGGACCTGGGTGACAAGGAGATGCGGACATGCAGGGAGGGTCAGTGACCACAACCTCAGACTAGAAAGAAAGTTGTCATTTTCTACAGCATTGTCCTCAACACTGAGGTACAAATTCTCCAGGCTTTGTGTTCCTCAGCTCTGTCTCTGGCCGATGTTGCATATTTGAGACAGGTGCACCACTTTGCTTCCCCCCACACACTGGCCCACTCTTCTGTGCTCAAACGCTGTCGGCGCCACAAACGCCATCCTACCTTATGCGCATATGTGTTTCATCTCCCTCCTGTTTGCTCTGAGAGCCTCCTCATTCTGCTACACATCGAAGACTCCTTTCAGCATCTAAGCTGTACCTGACCCTGACCACACACTGGGGATACTGAGGCACAGCACCTGTGCCCTACCCCAGAAGCTCACAGCCAAGGCCAGGAACTTACAGCATCTCCTGGGTCTTTCAACACTCCATGTGCACGTGACAAGGGTGAAGTTTGATTGTGGGAAGGACCTCTCAGAAGCAATGGCAGGTCCCTGCACATGTGCAAGCCTTATGGTGTCACCTGTAGAGTGGGGTCACGAGGGTCACTGCATTGGATTGAAAAGTGCCCTTCAGAGGGGGAGCTAGAGCTATACCTGACATGTGGACTTTGCCACAAAATATTTAAGGACAGGACACCCCTGGAGTCCTAAATTGCCCAAGTTACCCTGAGCCAGTATCTAACAGAGGAAGGACCTTAGGTCTCAGAGTAATCCCTCAGTCACCATTGTAAGTAAGTCCCTGGCCATCTCCATGCAGGACAAGGAATGGCCACAGGGGCAGCACATCATACAACCTGGAAAACGCACACAGAATTCCTGTCAGAGCTCTGCATGGCCAGATCAGCTCAGGAGTGAGGCCAGAACACAGCCTACAGTGGTGATGTCAACCCAGATGTTGGGACCAGAAGGAGAATGAGAATTCTGTGTGCTGAGGGTGGGCCTTCAGGGTGCCCCCCGCCCCTCTCTGTGTCCCTTGGTGCTGAGCTCTTCTCTGGAAACCACACAGCTCCTCCCGCAGCAACCCCTGACTGCTGATTTGCAACACAGGCCACTCTCTCCAGCAAGGGGACAAGAGAGGCCTGGAAGAATCTGCCCAGCCTGGGCCTCAGGAAGCAGCATCGGAGGTGCCTCAGTCATGGCCTGGACCGCTCTCCTCCTTGGCCTCCTCGCTCACTGCACAGGTGCTGCCCCTCGGGTCCCAGCCACTGGTCCAGTCTCAGGGTTCTGGGTCCAGCCTGGCTCTGACTCTGAGCTCAGCAGGGCCCTGCCTGTGGTGGGCAGGATGCTCAAGAACCTGCTGCGGGTGGATGGGCTGGGGGGCTGAAATCCCCCCACACTGCGCACCTGTGCTCACACTGCCCTAAGCGCTCTTTCATCCCTGGAGCTGTGTCCAGGCCAGGCACGTGGGAAGATTTTCTTGGAGTTCGGGGCTCCTCAGTTTCAAGCCTTTTCTCTCCCCTTTTCTCTCCTGTAGGTTCCATGGCCTCCTATGAGCTGACTCAGCCACCCTCAGTGTCAGTGTCCCCAGGACAGCCAGCCAGCATCACCTGCTCTGGAGATAAATTGGAGGATAAATATGCTCACTGATATCAGCAGAAGCCAGGCCAGTCCCCTGTGCTGGTCATCTATGAAGATAGCAAGTGGCCCTCAGGGATCCCTGAGCAAGTCTCTGGCTCCAACTCTGGGAACACGGCCATTCTGACCATCAGCAGGACCCAGGTTCTGGATGAGGCTAATACTGTCAGGCGTAGGACAGCAGCACTGCACACAGTGACACAGACAGATGCGGAGTGAGACAGAAACCTGCCCCCTCAACCTGGCTCACAAGGCCCTGCCCTCTCTCCTGCCCCATCACACTGAGCAGGAGGGCGCCTTCCATGTGGAATGGAAGTTTCCAGTCCTGTCCCTGCCCTTATGTTCCCGAGAGATGGGAGCAATTTCCTGCCCACCTCTAGGCTCAGCTTATCCCAGAATAAACTGAGCTGGTCGCTTTGATGATCAAATGCCAGCTCCCCAAAGACCTCAGAAATCCTGGTATCTAAGTAGCACCAAGTCTATTAGTATCAAAGGAGACCAGCCCTAGGATGGAGTCATTTTAGTGTCTCAGAAGGCACAGGGCAATGGAAGGTTTTATGAGGTTTCAGGATATGCACGTGAGCAGTTAAAGGCAGGTCTTACAAGGAAGGAACCTATTAGAATTGCGGCCTATCTGTGATATCATAGCACAGCCTGGTGGACAGAGAGAAGGGAAGGTCTTGAATCAAGTCTTGATCAATAAATATTCATTAGATAAGTGAGCAATTTACCTAGGTGAGAACTGTGTGCTCTCTTGAGCAGACCACTTACCTGGATAATTGGTTTTCAGAAATTTCCTGAAGCAATGAGAGACATTCTTTATTGTTTACATGTACCTCATCCTCCTGGGAAAGAGTGTCCTGGAACCAGCAGTTAACACTGACGCAGTTGGTTTGAGTCCTCAGCACAAACATTCATTGCAGGCTGAAAAGTGATAATGGAAGAGAAAGGAGTTTATTAAATCCCTAGACACAACCAAATCCATGAGCAGGGATGAGAGATGCGGGCTCAGCTGGCCCAGTCCCACAGGGGTCATCCCTCTTTTGATGGAAATGACCACACGAGGGTTCCCCAAGTGGTGTTGGGGGACCATCCAGATGGAGGGAACTGGCCTCCCAGGGTTCCCTGCTGCTTGGACTGAGCCAAGGTTAGAGGGATGGAAGTCTGGTCCAGTCCTTCCCAGCAGCATCTCCAGGCTCCTCCTCCCTCTACTGGGGCTTCCCCTCTCCTCCCCAGCACCATCATTGCTGCCTCATCTCCTGTCTCCTCCCTGTGCTCACCCTGACTCCTCCCTCTGCTCCATGCCCAGTCTCTGTAGAGCAGCCAGGGCCCAGAGACTTGGGCACAAGCTTCCATCCCACCAGCTGCAGAACCTTCCCTACAGAACCAGGCCAGTCCCTGTGTCTCGTATTTGTAGACATCCCAATCCCCCTGAGAGATGCCAGGTGGGCTCTCTGACCCTAGCTGGGAAACAAGCCCACAGTGACCCAGGCTGTTGGCATATGGACTTCAAGCTGGCTAGACCCCACTTGACTGCATCTCCCTGGCCAACTCCAACATCCGGGCTGGGAGTCTGAAATCCTAGTTCCCTTTGCCCATTCACTTCCACTAGATTTGCTTCTAAACTCCCTGTGCCTCAGCTAGTCTGCCCACCAGAATCAGCGACGGGCATTCTCCAGGGCTGTAGTGAGGGCCCTGGAACTCACTCTCTCTCTCTCTGAGCCTCTGTTTCCTCATCAGTAGTGGGAGCTAGAAGACCCCCTGCCAGGTGGGCCAGTCCATGACATCTACAGAGAGAGCAGGAACCTCTCCTATTTCCTGGAGGAGAGCTGGGGTGCAGGCTGCAACCCATGATCATCAGAGGAGCTGCGGTGTTCAAGGCTCCTACGGACCCCTTAAGCGGGGGTCAGAGTGACTTCAGGGGTCTTATTGTTTGATCCAGACAGAAGATGTTTCCAGTTGTGAAAAATGACTTCAGGGACAACAAGGACAGAGATTCCCCTCTCTGGACACCAGTGGTTGATGTGCCTGGAGTACTCCTCGTACCAGGCAGGGGAGAGAGTCCTAGGAAGTTCTAAGTGTCACCTAGATTTCGGGCCTCGGGGCCTGTATCAGGGGTAGGTGATGTCACAGTGAGTTGATGCTGTACAGCCCCTTCCCTAGGAGGTGGCAGAGGGAAGAGCTGGGGGTCATCTGAGGTGTGAGTGAGTCCAACCCTGAGGGTCTTCCCAAGCTGCAGGTGCCTGGGTGTAGAGGGAAGAGGTTCTGGTCAGACAGGCCTGGTGTTGAATCCTGGTCCATTTATTCATTTGGTCAAGAAATACTCATGGAGGGCCCACTATGTGCCAGGTGCCACGTCAGGTGACTGGGGACACAGTGTTGAGTGGGACAGTTGGCCCCTTCACGGCTGGAGGTATGATATTCTCAAGCCGGGACTCAGGGCTCTACGATTGTATGTCAGATATCCAGCCTCTTTGTGCATGTCTCCAGAGACTGGTTTCCTGGAGTTCCAAGTGACAGCCATCATTCATTCGCCTTGAATGCAAAAGTTAAAAGAGCATCCAAAAACGTAGTGACCCAGATCAGTAATATTTAATGCAATATTTTCAAAAATCAAAATTAATGCCCAAAAAACCCACAATGCACAAAATTTCAGGATCTGACTTACTCGCCTCAGTGGTTTCCCTCTTGGTCCTACCCACAGTCCCACAGGTGAGTGAGTGACCACCGGAATGCAAACCCAGAGTCAGGCTCCTGCACCCCCTTCTGCCCGGCCACCAGAGCCCTCTCCTGGGTCTCCACCTTCCTCTTCTGAAGAGCTCCAGTTGGTTAGTGCTCAGGCTTCTACTCCTGGTCTCTTCTGCCCCCTACTGGACTCTCCCCTTCTAGCTGCACTCCAGGCAGCTGGTGGAGGTTAAAGAACAGAAACCTCCCAAAACTCCACCCTCCAGTTCCAGGCTGGCTCCACCCCATGCCCAAAAAGTCTGGTCCTCCCAGGTCTCTAATTGCTATTAGTAAGTCCCGGGGTGCAGTCTTTACACCAAGTCGCTGTGTGCCTCAGGCAAGAAACTCTCCCTCTCTGAGCCTCTGTTTCCACATCAGCAGAAGGAGCTAGAAGGCCTCCCTGCCAGATTGACAAGTCTACTCTGTGACATCTACAAAGGGAGCAGGGATCTCTCCCATTTCCTGGAGGAGAGCTGGGGTGGAGGCTGCAACCCAGGATCACCAGAGGAGCTGAGGTCTTTGGGGTTCCTGAGGACTCCTCAGAGGGGGATCAGGAGCTGCAGAGCCAGCTTCTACCTCTAGGGACTCAGAGATCCAGAACCTTTGTCACTTCCTCAGCCAATACTTGTCATCCTGTGCTTCAGACTCTCCCAGATCCCAACAGTGAGAAGCTCAAGATGACACAAGAAAGACCAGCCAGCTTGAATTTGGGGATGATGGGGAGTGGGGAGCTGGGGATCCCTGGACCTGGGAGAGAGGAGTCTGCAGTGCTTGCAGGTGGAGTTTCTGGGACGTGGGGGCTGCAGACTGGGCAGGGGACCGACCAGCAGGAGGCCAAGGTGGGGGACACCCTCAGACATGGAGCAGAGTAGAAGCAACTGGATGGGGTACACCCCTCTGCTTTGAGAGAAAAGGGCCAGGGCGGGACCCAGAGGGCTCTGCAGAGGCACCACAGACCCTCAGCAGGGGGGTCCACCAAGCAGGACAGCTGGACTTGACCTCCTCTGCCCAGGCCTGGATCCAGCCCTTCCACATCTCAGTCCAGGAGGGCAGGGGGCAGGCCTGGGTGGCCAGAGCTGCAGCTGCACCTGCTGGGGAGGCCTAGTCCAGTCCTCTAGGGTCCCCAGCCAGACACGGATTTCCGACTACAACCACCATAGGAGGATGTGGTCTGCGGTGGCGACGTCTGCCCAGAGGCCACAGCAGGTGCAGGGGTGGGGGTAGGGGCAGCAGCTGGGGATGCTACATTTAGGGACAGCCCCTCTTTATCCCCAAGACCTGGGACTTTCCCTGGAAGGAGCCACAGCTTCTGGGTCCTGAGCAGTGGGTAAGTGTCATACCCACAGAGGGCCTGGGAGGGAGCAGCTTCAGCCTAGACCCTCAGGGTAGACCCTTCCCCAGCCCCCATAACACAAAGAGCCCAAGAACAGAGGCAGGAACAGGCCAAGCTCCCTGGTGGAGAAGAAGGTGTGCTGGACCAGGGGTTTCCTAGGGCCCTCCCTTGTGCCCTGAATGATGTCTGTTAGGGCACCTACACAACGTTACAGATTAGTGCCTTGCCTATCTCCAAGGACAGGGATGTGTGGTGATTTGTATAATCCAGCCCCCAGTGCCTGGGCCTCAAAAGTTGCCCAAGCAATACATATAAAGATCCAGCCTGGAGATCTTTGAAAACTGATTCGATGAGTTGAACCATTAAGTCATGATCACCATCCTCAACTTCATCTCTTTCTTCCTCCTCCTTCTCATTATCATCACCTTCAAGAACTGTGAAGGGTCTGAGACTTCACCCTATTTGCAGACTAAAATGTAAGCCTGCCACAGTGTCATGGATGCTGGCAGAAGATACAAGATTCCTGGGTCAGAAACAATGGACAGTCTGTCTTTCACAGCAAGAGCAGTTGCCAAGGTATCAGCATTGTCTTGCACCAGTTCCACAAGGTGATGCAAAGAAGGCCAGGTGACATCTGCGTGTCAGAGCTCAGGGATCTTAAAACATTTTATACTTTACAGTAAGCATATCTGCCTTTTGTTCCAAAAAGAGGCACTCTCTGTACCTTCCAAGGTTGTTCACTCTACAAACATCCTTGCAAAGATAATCCACAAGAAAGGCAATCAGTGCCTTTGCCCGAGAAACATGCAGAAATGCAGAGATCCATAGCAGACCACTGTCTCCCAACAACCATCAACTTTATCAATGAAATGAAGTCTTGGGCAATTTATCTGTTACCATAGCCCTCAAAAATATCTGGCTTGATTGTCACCAAATGTATCAGGGAAGTTAAGGAGTATCTGACTCAAAATATGAACCAAGCAATTCTCAAAGGGGCCTCCCAGGAAATTCACTTTAGGAAGTCCTACAAGGCTCCTCTGAGAGTTGCTAAAACAAAACATTGACAGCCCTAGAGGGCTGCAGATCCAAACTTGAGCAGATATTTTTAAAGATTTTGTGGCAGAAAAAGTAACTGGAAAGCAAGAGGGCAGACCCTCACTGCCGTTCTGTAAGGTGACAGAACAGGGGCCTTTCTCACCAGAGTATGGGGTCCTGAAGATCTCAAACATTTGTATACTAGGTTCTCAGGGGCAACAGAAAAGATGGGAGCGGTGAATGGGGGGTAAAGGAATGCAAATGACACAAGGGGCCACATGAAGCAAAAGAGGTTTATTCAACCAGATTTAGTCCATGTTTAATTGAGTTACTCCTTTGTGATGAGCTCTGGGTTTTCCCATGCACCAAGCAGTGTGTTACCACCTAGACCCGGAGAGCCATGTCATCATCAGGAAAGCACGCCCTAGTGTCATGCAAGGACCAGGCCTCAGATTCCGACTCCAGCCCTACCGCCTCTTGGCCCTGTGACATTAAAAAAGTAGGGAATCAGCCTGAGCAGCATTTCCTCATCTTCAAATGTGGGGGACAGTAGATAATCTTAGCTGCCAGGATTAGTGCTTGTAAAGCACCAGGACTAAAGAGCATTGCTATTATTACTGTATTATGCATCATATTCCCATATCATAGTCAAAAAGGACCCCAACTCAAAGCAACTGCCAGTCCTCTCCTCCTCCACCACTGCTGAATGGAGCAAGACATGAGTATTCTAGGTGGAGAGACAAATAGAAATACAGGGGACGAGCCCCTTCCTAGATCCTAGCGCAGCTTGCTCCCTACTCAAGAAATGACATTGGGCCCTGCATTCATGTTCTCTGGATGGTAATTTTCTCACCTGTAAAACAGAGACACTTGCCTCAATGATGCCCCACACGTTGTTCTGAATCCCAAAGTAAGGAACAACAAAAAGAGAACCAGGATTTGTTCAACACCCACTGAGTGCTTAGCAAACACATAGTTTCTTTAACCCTCACAACCTTCATGCTGCAGAGGAACTCTCCCCATTTTACAGATAAGGAAACAGAGGCCCAAGGGTAACCTAGGTCTGGATAGACTCCACATTTATGATTTCACAACTCTTCCTTGCCTGAAGGATACAGAATCACTCCCTGCAGGGCTCTTGCCCGACTCAAGAAAGGGCCACAGGGTAGCCGGCCGGGCTTAACCTAGCCAAGAAACGGCTGGTCCCAACTGGCTGGAGTGCAGTGTGCAGTCACGCAGCCTGGAGGACTGATCCGAAAAGAAGCCACAGCTCCAGCCCCAGCCCCAATACCCTGAGCTCAAGCCCTTGGGGACTCCTGCTGGGCAGCTCTCTAGGCCCTAGGGACATGCTCCACAGACCCAGGCTGCCCTTTGGGAAACAGGGAAGGGAAGTGAGTCAGGTGTGCACCACCCAGGGCCCCAGAGGCGGGGCTAGGCAGGCAGCTGTGGTGGGAGGCAGTTGAGCCTTGGATTGTGTCCGCATCAGGGCAGTTGGTAGATGCCCCTCTGGGAGAGATTCCCAGGGGTAACAGCCATGGATGAAGGGCCTGGGCTAGGGACAGGGACCAGAGCCAGTCCAGGGAGAGGACAGAGCCAACAGACTGGGGCACACTGTAACAGCCCTGCTGGCAAGAGGGACCTGGGCAAGGCCCTCCAGGGAGCCCACGCTGCAAGTCGGGTCAGAGGTGCCCCTGACCCTGAGGGCCAGTGAGACCCAACACAGGCCAAGTGGGTCATGAGACCCCTGAGGAGCTGGGTCCTGCTCCCAGGCAGTGCTGGCCCCTGCTGCTGCTGGGTCTGGCCATGGTCGCCCATGGCCTGCTGCGCCCAATGGCTGCACCGCAGAGCAGGGACCCAGACCCTGGAGCCTCAGTTGGAAGCAGCCGATCCAGCCTACAGAGCCTGTGGGGCAGGTAAGGAGCGAGAGATTTCAGGGAATGTGGGGGTCCTGCGGCAGAGCTGGGAAAGGTGACCAAGGGGAGACAAGCCAGAGGAGTGAGGAGGAAGGTTAACCCCTAAGAGGGGCCTGGGCAGACACTGGCTTTAACTAATGGGTTGCTATTTGGTCCATCACAGATTTGTTTGAATTATTGTTTTTAATATCATATTAAGATATTATTTTTCTTGATTTCTGGGTTTTCTAACCCTACTTAAATTTTGCACCAAGGTCAGTGCCTCAATCACCTAGTCCTAGTCCTCTGGGTAGGGCAGGAACAGAGGCAAAGACAGGACGTCCACAGGGGGTGATGGTCACTGTCCCCACAGGATGCCCAGGCCTGTTCTTCTTCCTCCTCCTCCTCCTCCTCTCTGCCCATGTGCCTCCTGCCCTGTGAGGGCAGGGGCCATTCCCTGGAGAAGGCAGCAAGGGCTTGGCTTGGTCTCCCCCAAAGCCGTTCATTCGCCGACTTGCACATAAATGCTTGCTGGGGCCAGGCTCAGGGACACAGGGAAGGTGGGCTGAACGGAGGGGAGCTCATCGGAACAGGCCCATGTTTGGAGCAATAAAGGGAGAGGAGAGCTCCCTCTGGGATGATGCCCAGGCTGGTCTCACAGATCAAGGGGCACTGACTGGTGATGGGTGCCCCCAAAAGACAGAGCAGTGTCAGAGGAGAGGAGAGCACAGGATGAAGCTGGGAGCTCCTGGGTGACTGGGAAGGGGAGGAAGGAAGACCATAGGATCCGTGCCCCATCCCCAGAGTCCAGGACGAGTCCTTGGATGGATTTAGATAGGAGACTGATTATCAGAGTCGGATTTGTGTTTTTGGAAAAATTAGCACTGGATAGGAGGCTGATATGAGGACTGATTAGAGGAGAGAGGAGAGGGGGTGACGGCCAGGTCCAGGGTAGGTGGGGAGCCTGGAGGAAGTCGTGGGGTGGGGAGGACACACAGATCCAGAGCACCCAGGTGCCCAGTTTCCTATGAAATGGGAGTATGAAGCTGAAGTGAGGGATGAGCAGAGGGGAGCAGACACTCTCGGGGACTGTCTATGGGCGTTGAAATGTATAACCATTTTAGTAATAGGCAACGAGTCAAAAAACAGAGTGTATTTATCTAAATTGGGCAATTCCACTTCTAGGAATTTATCCTAAGGGTGTGGCGGGGAGGGGAATAATCAAAGCTGTAACCAAATGTTTATAACAAGGGTGTGTTAGCTTAGCATTATTAATGATGGGAGAAAACTAGAAATAACCCAAATATCTGAAAGGGTGTGAAAAAACGCAATTGTATTTGGCGGTTGTTGTTGTTGTTGTTGTTTTGAAACAGAGTCCTGCTCTGTTGCCCAGGCTGGAGTACAGTGGCATGGCCACAGCTCACTGCAGCCTCAACATCCAGGGTTCAAATGATCCTCCAGCCTCAGCCTCCTGAGTAGCTAGGACTACAGCTGCAGGCCACTACGCCTGGTGAATTTTTATTAGGATTATTATTATTTTACAGACAGAGCCTCGCTATGTTGCTCAGGCCTGTCTCAAATTCCTAGGCTCAAGCAATCCTTCTGCCTCAACTTCCCCTGTGCTGGAATTACAGGCAGGAGCCACTGCACCTGGCCCAACTGTGTTTTTAAAGTATATATGCATTTTCAAAAACCTCTCTGAAAATATAGAAAAATGTTAATGGTGTGTCTGGCTGGCTGGTGGGATTTCCCCTAATTTTAATTGTGGCTTTAAAATTTTCTGGTTTTGTGATGTTGTTCACAAAAAGAGACATTTCTTCTAATACAATTTTTAATACAAGAGTAACATACTCATGTACATTACTCTTTTTGCAATAAGTACATTACAAAATGTAATGACTTTTGTACATTACTCTTTTTTCTTGCAAAAAAAACAAATTTAAGCAGAGAAGTATACAAAGTAAAAACAGTGCCTCTTCTTACCATCTCCCACCTCTTCCCAGAGATAGCCACTGTCAGGTTGGTCAATATGCTTCCAGAACTTTTCCTGTGTTGTATGTGTCCCTGAAAATACACACACACACACACACACACACACACACACACACAGAGTTAGTGTTGGGATTTTATTTTGCAAAAATAGAGCCATATTCTGCATATTACCAACTTTTAATCTATTATTGACACTTTCTGTATCAGTCCATATGGATTAACCACATCCATTGCTTATAAACTTTGCTTTATAAGCAAAGTTTAGATGAGCCAAGATTTATTTCCACTCAAAAATCTAAATGACAAATGATGCTGCAGTGGAAATTCGTGTGTGTGTGTGTGTGTGTGTGTGTGTGCGCGCAAAGTGCACTTATATATCTCCCCAGGATAGATGCCTAAAAGTGGAATTGCTGGATCAGAGAACGTACTTTTGAGATGTTATAGGTGGTGCTTCCAAAAGTCTGTGTCCACTCACTCTGGTGAGTGGTAGTGCCTTCTCTCCTACATTCTTGCCAATAATGCAAAATTGAATGTATTTATTGTTTTATTGTGTATTTTATTACTGGTGAAATTTATTTTTTATATTTTTATTTATTGGTTTTACTTCCTCTGTGGTCACCATGTTGCCCGCTTTTCCATTCTGTTGTTTTCATCTTTTTATATATCTATAATATATTGGGATATATTTGGGATTTTAGCCACTTGTTTAATATATGCATTGTAAATAATTTTCCCTGGTCTGTTTTACGGGTCTTTTGTTTATGGGGTCTCCCACCAAAAAACTGTCGTAAATTTTTGTGTCGAACTGGTTTAACCTTTTATGGTTTCTGTGACCTCCGCCATGTGTAGGAAGTTGTCTTTATTTCAATATTATAAAGTCATTTTTCTATCTTATTGTGGTACTTTTGGTGTATTGGTGTTTTATTGTTTTTTCTTTACTTCACCTGGAGTTTATTTTTGTGGATGTAGGAATAAAACCTTATCTTCCAAATAGGAAAGTCAATCATCACACCTTTGTTGAATATAAATGCAGCTTTACTCAACTACTACACATTACTGATTTGTTACATTCTTTCTGTGGTTCTCTTGGTTTATTGATCTATTCCCACACCCAACCTGTTTTGGTTATTTTAGCTTTATAGTATGTTCAGTATCTGGTAGGGAAAGAACCTGTCATCGTTACTTTTTCTCAAAATAGTCATGTCTATTACCCGTCGTTCTTAAGAGTTAGACTGCAGAATCAGTTCCCTAATTTTCAAAAATCATTCTTTTGGTGTTATGTTTGTAATATCATAGAATATGGGATTAATTTGAGAACTGCTATATTTATAATGCTCAGTGGTGTTTTTGTCCAGAGACATGACGTACTCTCCATTCACTCAGAGAAGTGGTTTAATATTTTATTCATGCAAATCTTGCACACTTTGTTTTTTATTCATAAAGCGTTTGTAAATATTTTATTGAAGTTACCAATTTTTTTCCCCATTTCATATCCTAAATGATTACTGTTTCTATAGCAAGGAACCCTGTTAACTTCCGTATGTTACTCTTGTATCCAGCCACTTTAACTCTTGTATTAATTCCAGCAGTTCTTCAGCTGATTCTCTGTGTGTGTGTGTATGTGTGTGTGTGTGTTTAGCCAACTATCACACCATTTGCCAAAAACAATTTTCTCTCTTTTTCCCTAATATTTATACATCCTCTTCTCCCCGCTTTATGTCATTTCATTGGCTAGAATCTATGGAATATGTTAAATAATAAAAGTGAGACTAGACAACCTTACCTTGTTTCTGATTCTTCAAATGTTTTGCCTTTAAATATGAAGGTTGCAGTAAATTTGGGGAGATATTCTTCGTTAAGAAAGTTTTCTTCAGTAACTTAATAAAATGCTAAATGTTTGCTTTCTTTATGTGAGAAACAAGTGTTGAATTTATATTACTATTATATTAAATTGTTTCAAAAATCTGCTGCACACGTCTTAAATACAAATGTATTAAATACAAGCTGCTGCTGAGATGAAAATTGCTGGCCCCGTCACAATGGGTATCTTGCAATGTAAATAAATTCCCTTGGGAAATAAAATCAGATTTGGAAAAGTCTGAGGATTCTTGCCATCATGAACTCTTAGCCTGTGACCTGGGTGTTTTTCTTTTTCTCTGGGGGATGTTAATGGTATCTTGTGTCATGCTAGGATGTCTAGGACAGAGAGCAATACAATGAGGGGAAGGCATTCTGCGATGTCCCCATGCCTCTGGCTTGAAGAGTAACTTGCTGAAGTGAGGACTCTGTGGAGGAGCAACGTTATATGGAAATAAGTTTAGTTGGGATCTATTGAGTTGGAGGTGTCTACAGAGCATCCAAGCAGACGTAAGTTGAGGAGGCAGAATATATGTGAATCTGGAGCCAAGAAGAGAGGTAAGGGCTGGAAATAGGGATCTAAGACCCCTCAACAGTCGTGAGTGTGCACAATGAGGGTCAGATGCAGAGAAAATTAGGAGAATACAGACAGCAGAACCCAGGATGGGGATCTGGGAGTCGGCAGTTGGGCATGGGCCTGAAAGAATAGGAAGCCGAGGAGGAAAGGGGGCAGTCTCCGACACCAAGGAGGGGAGAGTGACTAGAAAGAAGAACTTCTTGCAGAGACCTAAGGGGACTGGGGAAGAACTGCAGACTGAACTGGGACAAAGCACTGTTGGCCTTAACCAGAGAGATTTGAGGGAGAGATGAGGCTGAGAGCCAGGCGACCCTGCCATGTCCCAGCATAAAAACAGTACCTGACACAGATGGATGCTTGGGAGCTGTTGTTGGATGAATGAGTGGACAGATGCATGGATGGATGGGTGATATATGGATGGACAAACAGATGAACAGATGAACAGCTGGATGGACAATTGAATGGATGGGTAGATGGAAAGAATGATCTGAGAGATCAGAAAAAGCTTCATGCACAAAGTGGGACTGAACTGCGTCTCCATGGGTAGAAAACAGAGGACTATCCACTTGAGTCAGGAATGACCCAGTGTTCTCAATATAGGGAGAAAGCCAGCCTAGCTTGACTGGGGACACTCATGTGGGGGACTCAGAGGCCCTTTAAATGAGGTCAGACGAGGTTGGACGGGTCGAAGCCAACTCAGCACTCCTCTGCCACACTGCACAGGAGGGGATGTGTCACTCTGGGAGTTGCTGGGACCTATTGGTCCCAGTGTTGTCATCAGCACTCACAGCCTCAGAGAGGAAGGACACACACTGGGTTGACTCCAAGGCTGTGGGTGGCACTTGCCTTGGACAGGGGACAGGCATGGGGAAACCTCTGGGGGACTGGCCACCCCCCTGCCTCATGCCTAGGTCCCAGTCCCGCCTACTGCAACCCTGTGCCCGTCATGCCCAGCAGGCTCCTACTCTAGCCCAGCCCCCAGGGAGCAGACCCCAGGTGCTGGCCCCGGGGGTTTTGGTCTGAGCCTCAGTCACTGTGTTACATCTTTGGTGCTGGGACCCGGCTCACCGTCCTAGGTAAGTGGCTCTCAACCTTTCCCAGATTGTCTCACCCTCTGCTGTCCCTGGAAAATCTGTTTTCTCTCTCTGGGGCTTCCTTCCATCTGTCCTCCCAGCCTTAAGCACTGACCCCTACCTTTCTCCATGGGGCCTGGAGGAGGCGCGTTAGTCTCGGGGTAACCGGCAGGAAGGGCCCCCACAGTGGGAGCAGCTGCCTTCAGGTTCCAAGAGCTGGATGCAGCCTGGTCCCAGGGCCTGAGCTGGGATTGGGCAGGGTCAGGGCTCCTCCTCTCTTCCAGGGCAGATGTCTGAGTGAGGGACAGAGGCTGGCTCTGATGAGGGGCCCTGCAGTGGCCTTAGGGACATTGCCCAGTGACCCCTGGGGTCAAGGCCAGAGGCTGCTGGGGTGGGCCTGGGGGCTGCTGAGTCTCATAGTCTAGGGGAGTAGCCCCAAGAACAGCTGAGGGTCTAGGCTGAGGACTCGATGCCTATCCAGCCTGGGAGGGCCACATGGGGGCCTGGTGACACAGGGGTCACCCCAAGCGGAGACGAGTGGAGGGCACAGAGAGAGCTCTGGGTCTAGGCTGCAACTCTGTGGTCTGTGCTGGGTCATGAGGACATGGGGACACAGAAGGACGGGTGAGACTGGGGGAGGTGCCAGAATCTGACCCTCCCAGGACAGTCACCAGAAAGAAGAGGGTGTCTCAGGGCAGAGATGTGTCTGTCCCTGGAGCCCCGTCACCTCTGGGGCTCGGTGTTTCTCCGTTCACGGATTGGACTCCTGCTTGCCTCAAAGGGCATGTTAGACTCAGGAGATGACCACAGGGGAGCAAATGAGGGGTGTAGAGAACTCCATGGCTACCATGTGAAGTTTGGGGTCATCAGAGGCTGCTGGGGTGGACCAGGGGGCTGCTGAGTCTCATAGTCTAGGGGGGCAACCACAAGACCAGCTGAGGTGAAGGGTTCTGTAGTCGGGCTCGTGGACACAGGAGACATCTCAAAGCCTCAGAGGAGCCCCGAGGCTTGTCTAGGTGGAGCCCACTCCTTGCCAGGAGAGCCAAGTGGGCCGGGTGGGGGCAGAGCCCGGTGCCTGTGAAGGGTAGAAAGCTCCAGTTCAAAGCAGGCTTGGGCCTCCCCACGCACTGCCTGCCAGGACAGTCCTACGGGCTGAGCAGGGGACCCACAGTTCAGAGGAGGCTCTAGGTCCCGGAAAAATAAAGTGGGTGGTGGAGGGGGTGTCTAGGGGTGGAAATGAGGGATCTAGGGGTCAAGGCCACATTCTGAACTCAGACTCCAGAGATCAGAGAAGGAACACAGCCTGCCCTGGGTATATGGGGAAATCGAGGCTGTAGAGGAGAGGGGCTGGACCAGGACACCTGGGAAAGGTGACTTGGGAGGGCTCCTAGGAAGGCACAGAGCTGTCTGCCCTCCACAGGGCATGAGTTGAAAGGACGGGGAAAGGAGAGAAGGAGAGAACCTCGAGTGGACCGGACGGCCCCACTGTGAACCCTCCCAGAGACTTTAGACAGAGAGAGGGGCTCCACAACACCCCGATGTTCTGTCTGCCCTCTCTCACCCCCTTCCCTGTCCACACAGGTCAGCCCAAGGCTGCCCCCTCGGTCACTCTGTTCCCACCCTCCTCTGAGGAGCTCCAAGCAAACAAGGCCACACTAGTGTGTCTGATCAGTGACTTCTACCCGGGAGCCGTGGAAGTGGCCTGGAAGGCAGATGGCAGCGCTGTCAACGCGGGAGTGGAGACCACCAAACCCTCCAAACAGAGCAACAACAAGTACGCGGCCAGCAGCTACCTGAGCCTGACGTCCGACCAGTGGAAGTCCCACAAGAGCTACAGCTGCCAGGTCACGCACGAAGGGAGCACCGTGGAGAAGACAGTGGCCCCTGCAGAATGTTCATAGGTTCCCAACCCTCACCCTGCCCACGGGGGCCTGGAGCTGCAGGATCCCAGGGGAGGGGTCTCTCCTCCCACTCCAAGGCATCCAGCCCTTCTCCCTGCACTCAATAAACCCTCAATAAATATTCTCATTGACAATCAGAAATCTTGTTTTATCTCGTTTTTTCTTTTCTCACGCATAATTCCTAGCCTTCCCTGGGTTCTCCATTTAGAGTGGAGGGAATTCTGCACCCAGTGGGAAAGTCACCCAATGGAAGAGGCTCACAGCCTCCCTGAGTCATCTTCTCAGAGGGTCCCTCCTCTCCCAGTCACCCCTCCCCCAACTCTCCGCCATACCCATGACCCTGGCATCAGCTCAGACCAGTCCAACACCCTCCTCAATTTTACTTTTCAGTGAAGACCTGATCACATAGAACCCAGTTTCCAATGTGCCATCTGTCTGGTCATGTGCCTTTGCTAAAGGGTCACTGCTCAGAGACAACGGGCAGTTTGAAGTGAGATCCCACGCTCCCATCATCCCACACCCTACCCAACCTGCCAGGGAACCAGGTAAGCTCCCTGTGCCAGTGGGAACCGTGACCCAGAGCAGAAAGTTGTCCCTGCAGAGTGGGTCCTGAAATGCAGTTCTTGCCCACCTGGGAAGGATGTGGAACCTAGTGAGGACAGAGTGGTGGCCCCGAGCGGGGTATCAGGGAGAAACGAGGAGTGTTCCAGGACCCCTGCTTTGGACTAGAGACGGAAAACCCTTGAGCCCAGGCCAAGATCAGAGCAGCAACAGGGTTGAACTTCCCTGTCCCATCCATGATATCCAGTTAGGAGACCATTTACTAGGTGAGGGGTCCATGGTTGTGCCATCACCAGGGAGACATGAAAAGGCTGCAAAATGGAACCCTTTAGTGTAGTTCTCACTTTCACAATGCACATTAGCTATGAAAGATGCTAACAAGTCCTGCAGTTGTAAACAGTTTTTTTCTTTTCTTTTTTTTTTTTTTTTTTTGAAACGGAGTGTTGCTGTGTGGCCCAGGCTGGAGTTCAGGGGTGTGATCTCGGCTCACTGCAAGTTCTGCCTCCCAGGTTCACGCCATTCTCTTGCCTCAGCCTCCCGAGTAGGTGGAACTACAGGTGCCCACCACCATGCCCGGCTAATTTTTCTATTTTTAGTAGAGCCGGGGTTTCACTATGTTAGCCAGGATGGTCTCGATCTCCTGACCTTGTGATCTGCCCGCCTCAGCCTCCCTAAGTGCTGGGATTACAGGTGTAAGCCACTGCGCCCAGCCAACAGTTCATTTTATATAACCTTGCAAGTCAAGAGTTCTATTCACTGTCTCAACCAACTTAGCCCTAGGGTGCTCTTCAAGACACTGATATTCATGTCACTAGTGCTGGGACATGGGCCAAGGCTGAGGCACACAGATGATTCGTTGTGATCAAATGGGTCAGGCTCAGGGTTAACACTGGCCAGGTCAGAAAGAGAGCATAGGGCTGCAATCTCAACCATGAAGAGTCTCAAATTCTAAAGTCAGGGGACACAGTAGAGTTAGATTATAGTTATGGCTGGAGCCACAATGGCCAGCCTGTGTGAGGGTAGGACTCAGGTGGACTGGACTGAATGAGAAAGGTACCATCTCAAGCACAGAATGGGCATCACTGGCTATCTGATGGAGGCTGTGTCAAAATCATCTTCACCCAAGAATCAGGGCCAGGTCACACAAGGTCAGGGCAGGGTAAGTGTGAATTAAGGGCTACAGGCAGGTCAGGCTTTCATAAGACTCAGCTGTCCTAGACCCCACCCCACCAGGGCCTACTCCCTCCCTCACTCATGTGACTCAGCCCCTCCATATGCACCTACAGCCTGATGTCAGAGACACAATCGTCCCAGGGTCCCCAACAGTGGGTGAGATGGCCTTGGGAGATGTACTTCCCAGCACTCCTCATCAGTCTTGGGCGCTGTCAGGCCCCTTTTTGGTGCCTCCAGCACATCAGCGATGTGGCAGGTGCCTTCACCAGAGTTGCTGGGTGGTCAGGCCAGGCCGGAGACAGAGCCTGCAAGGGCAGGGAACTCTAGGGCCATAGTGGGGCAGAGAAGGGGCTCCTCTTGGAACCTAATCATAGCCACCCCTGCCCCAAATCACAACCTACAAGTTAGAAAGAAACTTAAGGGTCCTGATTCCCACTACCCTGCCTGGCCCCATTTCATGGATGGGAAAGCTGAGACTCCAATAGCAAAGAGGACCGCATTGCTCTCCACCTTCTCAATGGCCCTGCTGGGTAGGAAGCCAGACTCCCCTCTGGATGTCCCCTGGTACTGTCCCAAAACTAATCTCTCTCATTACTGCCTTGTCAGACATTACAGGAAACTGACAATAAGAAAATTTAAAAACATGAGGATAATACAGCTCGTGTTGACCCACCCACAATCAAGTAACCTCTTTTACACAGTTGTTTGCAGCAAATTGTAGACATCATGCCCATTAAACATTCCATTTGTGTCTCTAAACATATGGACGCCCAAAAAACTACATGCTCACAAACCTAAATAGAAATTGTCAAAAATTCTTTCGTATCAAAAAAAGGACGTTTCCCATCAAATACTTCACAAATGTCCTATGTTTCTTTCACTAGACCTGGGTTTGTGTTGTTATTTTGTGGTTTTGCATTTCATTTCTATGAGGATTCCATACAGTTGGAAATTGTGACTGGTGGCTGTGTTTTTAGACCTGTTCCATCTGCAGGTATCTTCCTAGTTGATTTTTAATTTCCTTGCAAGGCAGGAGCTACAGGAGCTGAGGGCTGGTCCCAGGACCTTCCCACGGTCAGGATGCAGCCTGCTACCTCCCCAAGCTGGAACCAAGCGCTCCTCTCTGCTTCTGTGTTTCCTGAAAATGGGTTCTTGGACAGAAAGTTTTAACAAGGCTCAGTGTGACTTTTCAGCAAGACCGCTTGGCTAGTGGGCTCCCATATGGGGTCATCTATTTGTAACGTTAGCTGGGCTTTGCACTTAGTATCCAGTGCCATTAGATGGTATACAGATGCAAGGTGACCGCACTTCAGTTCGACCACCTTTTCCTTCTACTGAGCGTGTGCCGTCATATGTTCTGTGCTCCTCTGGGAGTACGATTCTTATTTCAGTAAGAAAGAGCATAGACATGTTGCGTCTTTACTTTCATTTAGCATCTTAATAATGATGACCGTGTTGCCTGCCATCCTGTGAAGATGAACAATTATTTCATGGTGAGCTCAGTTATGTTACTGTATATGACTCACTTGAGTCCACCACAGTTCTGTTTTATTGATGATGACAATGACCCACCATGGCCCACTGGATGCCTCTTCTGGTGGCCCCAGGATCCTCCTGAAAGAACCCAGTAGATCTTGACAGCTTTCTGCTCTCTGTTCACAATCTGTCCTGGGCACATCTTTCTCCTGCCTTTGTGTCTGGAATTGCCCATTAACCTCAAGTGGACTGGTCCCCGTAAGTGGGAGGTGGGATTTAGTGACCACACTTGGGGTGCTACTCACACAGCCCTTTTGAGTCAGAAACTCCAGACATACCCAAAAATGAGATGAGACCCTGAAAGGGTAACAGGGGCTTGCTTCCAACTTTTCCCTGGAGGTTGAGGCTGGCATTTCATACTAGAACCTAGCAAGCCCATCCCAAACTAAGACAACACCAGGAGGATAGAAGTGAGACCCCCTGGAGATGTGGTTGTGGTCACACTGGAGCTTCCCATGACTGCTGGCTGTGAGGCAAGCTGCCCCTCCTCTAAGGCACTCACTGGGGACACTTGAGGACGCCTCCAGCTCTTACCCTGCAGTCACACCAAGAGATCAGGGTTACAACCCTGTAAGTATAGACAATCCCTGTCCCCTTCTGTGTCACTTCACTCCCTTCGTGAAGCAAATGCCCTCCAAAGAGCTCATTCCCATTCCTGGGTCACAGTCACATGGAAAATCTGATCCAGATACCAACTTCCTCAGGCCTCTCCATTTCCAGACATCCCATTATTGCATACATGGGGTTGACCGTCCCATCTCAGCTCCAGAAGGGGAGGCAGGTGTGTGGACTCTGCTGAGCAAATGCCCGCCAGGGGCAGTGGTCTGGCTTCCTGCATCATAGCTTCAGGTGGGGGATGGGGAGGGGGAGTTGGGGGCCCCAGGGAAGAGTTTTTGTATGAACCCGTGTCACGGCATTTGGTATTCTGTGGAGGGACCCAGCTGACCATTGTAGATGAGTGTCTTCTTCCCTTTCCTTCCCTGCTCTCGCCAAGTTGGTGGCAATTTTATTCTGATTTCGATCTTTGTCTGTGACTTGCCACAGCCTGTGGTCAGGGTTTCCTTTAGAACCTCGGTCCTGGGAGGCTAATCTCTCCCCTCCCTATTCAGAACTCCTGTATGCCTCAGCTGGTCACTGAGACACCTTCATCTCCTCTGACCCCAGAGGCAGGGAGTTCCAAGACAAGACCACACTGGTATGTCTCATGAGTGACTTCTACCTGAGAGCCATGACAGTGGCCTGGAAGGTAGGTGACATCTCCATCACCCAGTGTGTGGAGACCACCACGCCCTCCAAACAGAGCAACAAGGCCACCTGAGCCTGGTGCCAGACAGTGGAAGTCCCACAACCTCTACAGCTGCCAGGTCACGCAGGAAGGGAACACCGTGGAAAAGACAGTGGCCCCTGCAGCATGTTCTTAGGTATCCGACCCTCACCTACCCACGGGGTCCTAGACCTGCGGGATCACGGCCTGTGTCTCCCCTCTCCCACCCCAAGTCATCCAGCCCTTCTCCCTGCACTCCCCAAATCCCTCAATAAATATCCTCATTGTCAACAAGAAACCCTGCTCCCTCTCTTCGTTTCTTATCTAATATTTAATTTGCAACCTCCTTGAATTCTCAGTGGGGATGAGGAAAATCCTGGTGCCGTTTATTGGGTGAGAAGTCCATGGTGGTGCCATCACCAGGAACTTGTGGAAAGGAACTGGGAATGGAAACTCACAGGTGGATTTCACAGATTTTCACAACACGGGTTGGCTAAGCAAAGACACTGACAAGCCCTGCAACAGGGAAACAGGAAGTCCAGAATCCTGCTCAACGTCCCAGTCAACTCAGTGAGCCCTAGTATGCTCTGCAAGATACTGGTGTTCATGTCACGAGCTCTGGAACCTGGGGTGAGGCTGGGGCACACAGGTGACCAGTTGTGATCAAATGGGCTTAGAGGTTCAAAGTTAACCAGCACGTGGCTGAGATCTCAACCATGAAGTTCCCAATTCTAAAGTCAGGCTCTAGGGTGGAGTGAGTGTGTGCTTGGTGTGTGGCTGAGCCTGCGATGCTCAGCTTGGAAATGAGCAAAGACACTGTCCCAGGCACAGAATGGGCATCCCATGGTTGTCGGGGAGAGTCTGTGTCAGAGTCTCATTCTGGACGAGAATCAAGGCTGGGTCACGCAAGGTCAGCACAGGGTGGGCGTGACCTTGGGGCTATAGGCAAAGTCAGGCTTCCACGGGACCTCAACTGCCCCAAACACCCTCATACCACCAGGCCCCACTCCCTCCGTCACTCACGTTGTTCTGTCGTCCCCTCGCCCCCTGCACCATGGTGCACGTGCAGCCTCACTCAGAGACACCCTCATCCCAGGGTCCCTGACAGTGGGCAATTTGGTCCCTTGAAGGCCTTGACTGCCTCGGTGAATCCATAGTGACCGGGCTGGGACCCCACTGTCTCTGGTTCATCAGGGACATGGCAGCAGCTGCTGGGTGGCCAGCCAGGGCAAGGACAGAGCTGCAAGGCCTGGGGACATTTTCCACAATGATGCAGAAAGAGAGGGGCCCCTTTGGAGCTCAATCGCAGCCACCCCTGCCCCAAATCACAGCCGTGAGCCGAACTGAATTTCAGGCACCCAGCGTTCCTCCGCCTCTGTGTGACCCATTTCACAGCTATGAAAATTCAAGCCCATGGGAGACACGGTCCCAAGCTTCACCCTCTCTATAAGTTGTTGTACGTTTTTATGATGAACACCTCTGAACACAAAAATAGGGTTACAGAAGAATAGTAATGACTCCAAGGTTCCCCTCACCCGGTCCCCAGCATCATCCATTTTCAGGTAATGCGGACCCACCCACAGCAGAATAACTAAACTACTCCCTCAGGCAAGGGCGTGAAGCAAATGCTAGTCATCACACACTTAAGTGGAGAGAATTCAAGGATTTCTTGACATCAAAAATAGTTAATGAGGGTCTCATCAAATGTCTTGTGAATATCATTGTGTCTCTTTTTAGTTGACTCTGTGGTGCTGCTGCATATTCATAGTTTTAATTTTGTTTCTATGTGGATTAAATACTTGATGTTATCACTGGTGAATGTGTTTTTAGGCCCATCCCATCTGCAGGTGTCTTCCCAAATGCCTCTGGCTTTCCCTGGCAAGGCAGGAGCTGCAGGAGCAGTGAGCTGGTCCCACAGTCCGGATGCAGCCGCCGCCTCCCTGAGAGGAATCCAGTGCTTCCCTCAACCTCTCTTTTCCTAAAAAATGGTTCTAGCATCAAAAGACTCAAGGGGGTTCAGGCTGGACATTGGCATAATCCCTTCCCAGGACATGTGGCTACTTCCGGAAAAGCCACCCATGCTAGTGTTGTCATTCCTTTAGTGATATCAGCTGCATTTAATGATCAATAACTTTGTGCCTCAGATGAGAAGGAAGGCAGAGGGCCGAGGCTTCAGTTCACCTCCTCCTCATGAGGGCTTCCTGAAGGGAGGGCCCAGCAGCTGCACTGTGCACTCGGGAGTGTGCTTCATGCTTTGGGAAAAAGAAAAAATGTACATTCTTCCCTTTTGTTCAACACTTTGATAACTGATGATCTGATGCCTAGACATCCTTCAGGGCAAACCGCTGGTGTGCATGTGAGGACATCTGACATGCGGGTTCCACTGTGGTTATATTGAATTGGCAATGACAATGCGGCTACAAAACATGAACACTTACCCACTGGGCACCTCCTCAGGTGGCATCTGATTTTCTCCCATTACCCCAGGAGCTTCCGTGGCTCCTGATTTCTCAGAGGATGAGAGGTTCTGTCTCATCATGTCCCTTTCCTGCCCCATGCCTGGGATACCGCACTGACCTCACGTCCCTTCGCGGAAGGTGATATTTGGAGACCACACTCGGGAGCTCCTTTATGTCCCCCTTATTTCAATAACACAATGGCAGCCACTGCCCCACCTCACCCACCAATATCAGAACAGGTTGAGGGGTGCAAGAGATCCTTCCGTTTCACCCTGGACCTGGAGGATGGGGCTGGCATTTCCAGTGGGGACCAGCCAGGCCTCACTGGCCAGGCCCATCCCAAATAGGACAAGCCCAGGGAAGGTGGGGCTGAGACTCCTGGAGTCACAGCTACGTTCATGGGAAGGTTCCCAGGACACCGCACTCTAGGGTAACCTGCTTCTCCCTGGAGGGAGAGGGTACTCTCTGCATCACCCAGGGTGTCACCAAGTAGTCAGTGTTGAGTCAGCTCCACCAGGGAGACCATTTTTCCCTGACCACAGAAGTTCACTCCTAGTGACATAATGCCCTCCAATAAACTCATCCCCATAGCTACATGATGGTTGCTGGGAAAACCAAATCCATTGTCCTCCAGGAACCAGGATTTCTAGGGATCCTGATGCTGGTCACAGGATGTCACCTGTCAACCTCTCTCTGTGGGGATGAGTGTGGCAGCTGTGTGAACTCCCTCATCAGCAGATGCCACCAGGAGCAGTGGCCCCAGCTTCCTCCATCACAGCTGCAGCAGGGGTTGGGGGTAGGGGCATCCAGGGAAAGTTTTTGTATAGGTCTGTGTCACAGCATTGGGTGTTCGGTGAGGGGACCAAGCTGACCATCCTAGGTGAGTCTCTTCCCCCTCCTTCCCTGCTCTCCCCAAAGTACTGATAAATTTTCTGCTGCTTTTGTTCTTTTCTGTATCTTTTGTTGACCTGTGGTGAAGCTTTCGCTCTGGAGCCTAGGTCCTGGTCAAGGATCTCGCCCCTCCCTGTTCAGACCCTTGCCTCAGTGGGTCACCAAGACCCCTTCACCTCTGGCCTCAGAGCTAGGGCACTAGACTGGATGAGCTACTGAAACTCATTCGTCTGTCTGTCTGCCAGGGCCAGGCTGCTTCCCTAAAACTTGCTCAGTTCTGTCCTCCCCCCGCCTGGGCTTCTAACTGCCTACCGAGCTTTGTGCAAGGGAAACTGAGGTCCCATCTCATGGGGGAGAGGGAACAAGGGGCTTGAAGAAGTGACCATCTGGGAGAGTTTAGAAGGACCTGAAACCCTCAAAGCCAAGATTGGGAAATGGAAAATCAGAGTCTCAGGGCCCAGTCCCCTGGACTGTGGGACTCCGGATCCAGGCTGGCAACAAGGTAGGAGGTGCAGGGACCTCTCCAGGTTTCTGTGGGCTCCCAAGGAGAGAGCCCTGAGCTGGCCTGGGACCCCTGAAGCCCTGTCAGGAGGGAAAGGCTCTGGACATGAAGGAGCCAGGCGAAGGGTCATGAAAGGCCATGGCATTCTGGGAGGTGGCTGTTGGGTCTCTATGGGAGGCACCCCTAGAAGCAGGAACCACTGAGTTCACTGACAGGCAGATCCCAAGGCACAAAAACTGTAGATTGACCCTAAACACAGAGAGATTCTAACACAGACTCCACAGAAAAAGAGTCCAGGACAGACAGACAGTGGGACTTGGGTGAGCAAAGGCCCTGACTCCACTGCAGAGGCTGCAGGAGATGTGGGTACAAACAGAGCCCTTAGGTGAGAGACCCACTCTCCCCTAACCCCGAGCAGCTATGTCAGGTGAGAAAAGTTTCCACACGGAATCTGACAGGAGGCTCACAGAGCTCAGAGAACACAGCCAGAGCCGGACCACGTCAGGATGACAGAGTGAGGCAGGGCCAGGAAACTGAAGGTCCACTGTCTGTACAAAAGCCCAAGTCCTAGGAAGGTTTCCAAGCAGGCGATGAGCAGGGGTCAAGCTCAGAGGTTTTCTGACTGACCGAATTATTTTAGGAACATCATGTCACACCCTTCTGAGACACTGTGGACCACATCTGAGAGGTCCTGCACTGGCACTGGGGGGCCTGAACACCCCTCACACACTGATGTCAGGGGCTCCCCAGGTGGACACCAGGACTCTGACCCCCTGCCCCCCATCCATTCGGCAGGTCAGTCCAAGGCCACCCCCTTGGTCACTCTGTTCCCACCCTCCTCTGAGGAGCTCCAAGCCAACAAGGCCACACTGGTGTGTCTCATAAATGCCTTCTACCCAGGAGCCGTGACAGTGGCCTGGAAGGCAGATGGCACCCCAGTCACCAAGGGCATGGAGACAACCAAACCCTCCAAATGGAGCAACAAGTATGCGGCCAGCAGCTACCTAAGCCTGATGCCTGAGCAGTGAAAGTCCCACAGAAGCTACCGCTGCCAGGTCACACACGAAGGGAGCACCGTGGAGAAGACAGTGGCCCATGCAGAATGTTCTTAGGCCCCCGACCCTCACCCCACCCACAGGGGCCTGGAGTTGCAGGATCCCAGGGCAGAGGTGTTCCCTCCCACCCCAAGTCATCCAGTCCTTCTGCCAACACCCAATAAACCCTCAATAAATATCCTCCTTGTCAATCAGAAAACATGCTGTCTGCTCATTTTTGTTTATCCACTTTCCATCCTAAATTTGATTATCTCCAACCAAAGGTGAACAGAGTCCTTTGAACTTGTGACAATGCTCCCTGGGAGCATCCTGATGTTTCTCTGAGTCATACTTTTTCCATCACCCCATCCCCATAGAATGTTCCAGAATAAGGAAATAGTCTTCAGAAGGACCCAGGCATCTTCATTCTTACCCATGTCTCCACTGTGCTTCCTGCTGCCCTGTGAGCACATCCAACTCTGGCTGCCCGGGGACACACCCTCCTTACATCCCTATGGCCTGGGAGAATATCTCAGCTCCCGTCCTTATTGCCCTTGGCCCTCACTGTCCAGATGCCATCCCTCTCTCAAGGTGTTTGTACATCCCCCTCCAAGGCCATGTGGTCACCCCACCTGTATTCTTCATCAAAGCCTAGAGCATCTCCCCTTCTCCATGGGCACACTCTGTTCCCGTCATCCCAGGGACCCTACAAAACCCCTTGTAACAATCACTGATGGGACGCTTACTCCCTCGACCCTAGTCACTCACCCCACATCCCCCTCTGGGTGCCTCTCACCCCAGGTGTCACTGGATGTCCCAGCTGTATTCAACATTCATAGGAGACAAGGGTCAGCTCTGCTCCTCACTGACGCCACTATGAAAGTCTAATGCCCTGCTGTGCACAAGCGGTCAAATAACTGATGAGTTCAAAGTCAAGAGTCAGATTCTGGGGTTATGCCAGGAGCTTGGGTGAAGCTGATTTGTCTTCTGAAGAACTCAACATGGGATCTGAGCTATAATACGCACACACGTGCACTCGCACACCATGCACACAAACATACATGTTCATGTTAGGCATCTTTCTGGAAGGATCAGGAAGGGCCCAGGTAGAAGGGGCTGCAGTCAGGCCCAGGTCAGGACATGAGCAAAGCAAATCTGGGACCTGTAGTCTCCAGGCTTTGGGACTAGGGGGTCACCCCTGGATATGGGAGGCTGGGGCAGGGTTTTCTGTCCAGGCCAAGGGTAAGACAGAAGATGTGGATGAAATTCTGATCAGGGATCAGCAGGCCACATCTCAGCAGTCCGGGGAGGTGTTTGCTGTGGGGAATACTGTTGGAGACTGCAGGGTGCCAGGTGTGTGTCCTAGGTGTGAGCTCTTCAGGTCATCAATGGGCCCAGACCAGGATGCAGGTCCAGGCTGTGTATGTCCAGGCCCCGCACTGCACATGTCCATCCACTGTGGGTACCCCCCGTGCTGGTGACACTCCTGAGCACAGGCAGTGTAGGTCACCCGTGCATATAAGGGACTGCACAGCACACACATGTGGCAGTGTGTGTAAGCCGAGGGAGCTGAAGGGGACGCAGAGACCCCACACACCTAGAGCTCCTGGAGGAAACCACACTGCCAGTGAGGCCTATGACCTCCCTTGAGGAGCTCTCCTCTGGGCCATTGCAGCTCTCATCCAGCACACACAGCCCGTAGGTAGGAAGCTGTCCCCATAGGCTCAGGAGGGGGACCTGGGCAGTGACCTGTGAGCTGCTCCTTCAGAACAGCTGGGCCAAGGATGCTGGAGTTCAGGCCTTACAGTGGGGTCTGTGTCCCTATGGTCAACGTCATTCTCCCCACAAACCCCCATTCCTGATTCCAAGCCTATCCCACCATGACCTCCAGTGCTGAGGATGTGGGGGGCATCAAGGACCCTCCCTACCATTCCCAACTTCTCAAAGGGGTCCCAGATGCACCATGTCAGTGGTATCACCCAGCCGCTCACCTCCTCCTCCTCCTCCTCCCTGGCATTCCTGACACCAGCTGATCCAAGCCACCCAACTCCCCCTCAGAAATGCAATTACCTGGGAGACAATTCCACACAGACCTGTCAACCCTTCCCATGACTTGGGTGGATGAACTCCCACGCCCCCAAGGAAGTGATATTCGGGTCAGTAGAAGGTGACCCCTTCACCCCACCTGTGGCTCACCCACCCATGAGAAAAAGGGGCTGGACCCTGCATCTTGTGAGCAGCTGCAGGGTTGCAGGGGGGTTGGGTCGGGTGTATTAGGAGGGTTTGTGTGCAGGGTTATATCACAGTGTAATGTGTTCGGAGGTGGCACCAAGTTGACCGTCCTTGGTGAGTCCCCTTTTCTATTCTTTTGGGTCTAGGGTGAGATCTGGGGAGACTTTCCTCACCTTTCTGTTCTCTCTAGGGCAGGGGTCTCAATCTCTCTGGGGTCTGCCACCATTGCCTTTTTTCCTGGCTCTAAACTCCTCCAGCCTGTCTCTTCTTAGGCACTTGGTGGGGCATGATGGGAAGATCCCAGTGACCTCTTTCCTGCTCCCTGCTGAGGCCTGAACCTGCCGCTGTCACTTACAGGGCATTCTCCCCTGGGCTCTGGGATGTTCTGCTCCCTCACACGGAGGCTCCCGGCCCCAAAGACCAGCAGAGCAGGGGCTCTGGCTAGGGCACCAGGGCCGTGGGACAGGGGAAGGATGCTGGAAACAGTTCAGCTCCCTAGGGTTCTGGGTCCCAACAATGCGGCTGCTTTAAAAACCAAGAAAGGACATCTTTGACTGAGGACTTGGGGAAATGAAGGGGTACAAGGATGGAGAAAGAATGTCCTTTGAGGTGACCCCAGGGTGCTGGGTCCCTCCTCCCCCAGGACAGACAGGCTGCCACGGACAGGGTGCTTCTCAGGATATTCAGGCCAAGGTTAGGGCCTTCCCATCCTACCGAAAAGGAGAGACCCCAAAGCAGATGCTGAGGGAGGCACTCCTGGTGGGCACAGGTGACAGGGACCAGTCAGGACAGACAGATGTCCTAGCACAGCCAGATCTCCCAATATGACAAGGAGACCCCACAGAGCAGACACAGCGCTAGGCTCAGAACAGAAAGTATACTTCACATGAAAGCCCTCCATCTCCTGGACTCTCAGGGAGCCAGCTCCTGGGACTGACACCCCGTCCCCACCGAGGGGCCCCTGTGGGAAAGTGGGGCAGAGACCGCAATGATGGTGCCAGGGGACAAATGGGAAAGAAACTTACTCATCAAAAGGGAGGAGAACCTAAAAACAGGACACAGATGCCCTCGTGAATAGACCCAGACGAGGGACCTGGCAGGGGATGTTCAGACAGAGACGTCCCCCAAGGAAAGATGAGGGCCCATGGCTGAACCCAACCAGCGTCAGGGAGCACAGGTGAAGTGAGAGCTGGGTGATAAGGAGGGGAAAATCTGAAGATGAGGCTGGAGCAAAAGAGGCCTGATACTCCTCAGTCCTCAGATGCTGAGGAATTTCCCATCAGGAGGTGAGAGTCCCCACCACTGCCAAGTTGACCTCAGTACAGCAAGACCCGGCCTAAGGTCCCTATCCTTAGTCCTTCATCCACCTGAAAACTGAGGTCAGGGGCTCCCCGGGTGGACACCGGGACTCTGACACCCCTCCCCCTCATCCACCCCACAGGTCAGCCCAAGGCTGCCCCCTCGGTCACTCTCTTCCCGCCCTCCTCTGAGGAGCTCCAAGCAAACAAGGCCACACTAGTGTGTCTGATCAGTGACTTCTACCCGGGAGCCGTGAAAGTGGCCTGGAAGGCAGATGGCAGCGCTGTCAACGCGGGAGTGGAGACCACCACGCCCTCCAAACAGAGCAACAACAAGTACGCGGCCAGCAGCTACCTGAGCCTGACGTCCGACCAGTGGAAGTCCCACAAGAGCTACAGCTGCCAGGTCACGCACGAAGGGAGCACCGTGGAGAAGACAGTGGCCCCTGCAGAATGTTCATAGGTTCCCACCCCTCACCCCACCCACGGGGGCCTGGAGCTGCAGGATCCCAGGAGAGGGGTCTCTCTGCATCCCAAGCCATTCGGCCCTTCTCCCTGCACTCAAGAAATCTTCAATAAATATCTTCAGTCAACCAAAAACCTTGGGTTTTGTGTTTTGTTTCTGTTTATACATTTTCTACCCGAAATTGGTCCAACCTGCAAGATGAACAAAATTATTTTAGACTTGTGAGAATGGGGTCTGGATTGTTTCTGAGAGGTAGTTCCACCATCACCTAGAAAGGCCCAGAGAATATTCCAGAACATAGCCTTGAGAAGCAGGTCCCAGGATTGCCCCTCTTTCCTATATGTGTTGTGCTTGTGTGGACATGTCCACCTCCAGCAGCCTGGGGCAACCTCTCCTTGGTTCCCCATGGCCTCCAGAAAACGAGTTCCCTCCACGGATCATCAGGCCTCACTCTCTGGACAGTCTCCCTCTCTCAAGGAATCCTTCCTTCTCAGGCAGGAGCAGCCTTTCCAGTCCACGGGCCCTTGGTCTCCCCTACTCCTCAGGGGCCCACCCTGTTCCTGACTCCCAGGACCCTGCCCTCTACCACCACATCTATCTCTGAAGCAGGCACAGCCTGGACCCTGATCGTCTGGACCCAAGTCACACACCCCACAGGCCAGCTGGGTACCCTTGGTCCCACATGTGTCACCAGTGTCCCTGTTATATTCAAGTGCCCAGGGAAATAAGGGTCAACTCCACGCTCACCCCTAAGTAGTCAGTCCAAAACTGACCACACCTCAAATACCTAATGTCCAGTTACCCATGGATGGTCAGTGGGGCTGGGGAGGTCAAGGTCAATCAAGAGATTCCGGAGCGGTGCCAGAGACGTGCCTGTAAACCAATTGGTCTTTTTAAGAGCTGTATGTGGGATCTAAGAACCGGGCTGATTATTGTCCTGGAAGGTAGCACAGGATGGGGGGCCCGGGCAATGAAACAAACACACATACACACATATTCACAAACATAAACACACATGAACATCTCTAGGCACACAGGTATTCACAAACAAACTTGCCTGCGTGCAAATACAGACGCGCACACACACTCTCCTGTGCTATTTAGAATCATTGCCACATGGGCATCCCACTGGGGCTGTGCTGGACATCCAGAGGACTCGGTTCTCCAATGGGGACCAGCTCCACATTCTGTGTGGCACAAACAGGCTTCTGACTTCTTCCATGGTGACAGTCTCCAAAGGAGCTGAGCTGGGACACATGGCTTCCTCCAGGACAAAGAGTAGCAGGGGACCCAGATGTGATGTGCAGACATGCCTCCTCCCTCTCCCCTCTCCCTCTCCCTCTCCCTCTGGGGGTGGAGGGATCCCTAACTTCCAGTCAAGTGTGCATGCATGGAGGAGCCATCCACCTCACCCTCCTATCGGCCAGACCTGCCTCACGACAGGGCCGCTGGACCTGGGCGCCCAAGCAGCTGCAGCGGGGAACGGGTCGGGTGTGTCCGGAGGGGTTTGTGTGTGGGGGTGTGTCACTGTGTGTTATGTTTGGAAGAGGCACCAGGCTGACCGCCATTGGTAAGTTTCTCTGCTTCTCTCCTCTCTGAGATCCCAAGTGAAATGTGGGGAGATTTTTCCCTTTCCTGTCTAAGGCGAAGGTCTCAGCCTGCCTGGGTGTCTGGAATCTTTGCCCCTCCTCGCCTGGGCTCCTGGGTCAGTGTTGTCACCCATCCTCTCCTGGGGTTCTGGCCTCTCCTGCGGTTCTGTCCTCTGTAGGTCCCAGTTATGGGGCTGCGTTAAATAGTGACAAGAGGCCTCTGACTGAGGATGTGGAGAGATGGGGAAGGAAATGGGAGGAGGAAAAGACAGAGGAAGAATATCCCGTGAGAAGGTGGCCCCACAGTGCTGGGTCGCACTCCCTCCCCCAAGACAGGCAGGACACCATGGACAGGGTGGTGGGTCTCAGAAAACAGGCCCTAAACATGGACCCTTACCAATTCCTCCACTGGAGGAAGACCCCAAAGCAGATGGCCAGGATAAGGACTCCTGGTAGGGACAGTGACTGGGACAGATGCCTGCTTGTCAGGGAAAACCCACTGGAGAGTCAGATCCCCCATGTAACTTCTCACAACATGAAAACTCTTTCGAACATACACAGTTCCACATTCAACTCAGGGAGTCAAAAACAAAAAGTCCTCAATTGGAAGTCTTTGATCTACTGGAATCCACCCCTCGGGACTGACACCCTCTCTCACCAGGCAGACCAGAGGGGTCTCTGCAGGGAGGTGGGGTGGGGGCTGCAATGATGGCACCAGGGGGATCTGTGGGGAAGAAACCCACTCCCGTGAGAGAGAAGAGCCAGAACCCAGGACAAACAGCTGCCCTGTATGAAAAGACGAGAACAAGGGGAACTGGTAGGAGGCGTTGAGACAGATACCCCCAAGACAGACAGATACCCAGGGTGAGATGTGGTCCTGGACTCCATCCCATCCAGTGTGGAGCGAGCACAGGTATGGTCTGTAGGTGATGGAACATATGAAAAACAGACAGATCCAAGAAGGGGTCTGTGATTCCCCAAGAGTGGGGGGCACTGAAGAGCCTCCCATCTGAGAGGGAGTGTCTCCACTCACCGCTGACCTGACCTCAGTCCAGCAAGTGTTCGGCCTGAGGTCCCTGCCCTGGGCCTTAGTCCCATGCCCACTTCAAGACTGAGGTCAGGGGCTCCCCAGGTGGACACCAGGACTCTGACCCCCGCTCCCCCTCATCCACCCCACAGGTCAGCCCAAGGCTGCCCCCTCGGTCACTCTCTTCCCGCTCTCCTCTGAGGAGCTCCAAGCCAACAAGGCCACACTAGTGTGTCTGATCAATGACTTCTACCCGGGAGCCATGGAAGTGGCCTGGAAGGCAGATGGCAGCCCCGTCAATACAGGAGTGGAGACCACCACACCCTCCAAACAGAGCAACAACAAGTACGCGGCCAGCAGCTACCTGAGCCTGACGTCCGACCAGTGGAGGTCCCACAACAGCTACAGCTGCCAGGTCACGCACAAAGGCAGCACCGTGGAGAAGACAGTGGCCTGTGCAGAATGCTCTTAGGCCCCTGACCCTTACCCCAGCCACAGGGGCCTGGAGCTGCAGGATCCCAGGGGAGGGGTCTCTCTCCCCATCCCAAGTCATCCATCCCTTCTCAATAAATATCCTCATTGTCAACCAGAAATCCTGCTCCTTCTCTTTTTTATCTCACATATAATTTGAGGCTTCCCCTGCGTTCTCAGTGTTGGGTGGGGGGAATCCTGGCATCCAGTGGGAAAGTAGCCCTGAGGGAGAGTCTCATAGCCTCCCAGGGTGTCTCCTGATGAAATAGGCCAGGATAAGACAAATCTGATCACTGAACACCAGTCCCTCTGCCCTTCCACTCCTCCCGCTTCTCCTCAAAGCACAGCCCCCCTCTCCCTGCCTCCTTCCCGGAAGGAGTTGTCTCTGGCTGGACCTCCAGTTACACACTCTTATCTCTGCCCTAACAGAGATCCTTCACCCACCATCTCTTTTCCCAGCCTGAAAACCCTGCTCCAGGCCTGGAGCCTCTTTGCCCCTGGCCCTTGCCCCTGGCCCTCCTCCCTCTGTGCCCAGCTCAGCTCCCACCCACCCTCGCCCCCTCCCTTTCATCCCTGAGAGCCAGACTGTCCAGGACACTCCAGCACCACTGACTTCTCAAGCTCTTAAATGAGGGATCCACCTCAATTCCGCACCTGACAGCAGGTTCAGACATTTAAGAGGAATTGGAGGAAGCCAGGAAGGAAATTCACACAAAAAGCCTACAGGAGGCTCAAGACACTTGCAAAAGACAGGCTCTGAACTCCCTAGGAACTAGCGCAAGGAGGGTAATACGCACTTCATCATTTCTGTAAGTTTAAACAAACCCTTTGCTGAAGGCAAGGTGGTGCTCTCAAGGCTGAGGCCAGGGATCTCTTCACAACTAAAAGTGGGAACATGTTCTCTCCAAGGCCTCAGTAGTAATGGGATTTGAACCTTGAGGCATGCACAGGTTAACTGTCTGGTAGCCCTAAGACACGGTGATTCTCTCAAGTGCGTGAACAGAAAAGTCACTGGCCATCTTTGGGAACTTCATTTTTGGGAACACTTCTCCATGGGATCCCGGGCCTTCACTGGAAAACCAGGTCCCTCTTCAGGACTTTCTCTGCGAGGTTCCCTGAGTCTGGGGCTCCAGCTGCTCTCTGAGAGGAAGGTGTCAGCGGAGAGAACACGACCCAGCTCCACCCAGCCCTCCCTGCATGGTCCCTCCTCTGTAGAGTGGGGGCGCCTGCAGGGGTCAGGCCTGGGTCACGATGGGTGAGGCCTGGGAGGGGGGCCCTCGTGGCATCCTGGGGAGTCTCTCCCATGGCTTCTGTTTGACTTTCCTCTGGTTGTTATCACAAATGACCCCTAAATTAGTGCTTAAAACATCACACATTGATTCTCTCCTAGGTCTGGAGGTCAGAAGTCCAAAATGAGTCCTCGATAGCTAAAATCAGGGTCCCAGTAGGGCAGGTTCCTTCTAGGGACTCTGGGGAGAATTCGTTTCCAGGACTTTTCCAGGTTCTAGAGAACAAACTCAGCTCCTGGCTCCTTCCTCCAACTTCAGAGCCAGAGCTCAGCCTCTTCAAATCTGTCTGCTGCTCTTCTCTCCCTCCCTACCTTCCTCTCTCACTCTCTTCCTTCCTCTCTCTCCATCCCCACATCTCTCTCACTCGGACCCTCCTGCCTCCCTCTTTCTTTTATAAAGACCCCAGCTTGGACCCACCTGGATAACCCAGGATCATTTCCCACCTCAGACTCCTTAACGCCATCACATCTGCAAAGTCCCTGTGGTCACACAACATGACACATAGACAGGTCCAGGACTGGGACATGACTGTCCCGGGGGGCCTAATTCAGATGACCACAGCTCCTTTCCCGAGTTCCTCTTCCTTTCTCTGTGCCCTGCCCAGTCCAGACTGAGCGACTCCTGGACGCTGTCCCAGTCCAGCCCCAGCCCTTCCTGTCCCTGGTCTTTTGTGGCCCCTTCTCCTCCTGGGGTTCCAGAAGACACTGGGAGTTTAGCCACAGCTCCAGGGCACTGTCTTCCAGCAGGCCCCCTGAGGCTAAATGCTCTCCAGGACAAGCCACCCTTAGAGGAAGATCCTGTTGTGATCCTCACCCTAGGATGGTGACACCACAGCCCAGAGAGCCTCAGTGACCTTCCACAGGCCACAGCAGGGATTCAAACCTGGCCTGCCCAACTCCAGACCTCAGCTCTGGACCCCAGGTGCCTTGTTGCCCTCAGGCCACCTGGCCACGCCCACCCACTTCATCCCACTGCCCCGGTTACAGGCCTCCCTGTCTTTCTCCATGTGGAGGAAAGGCTCCCAGGATATTCCAGGGCTCCAGGTTCTGATGAGAGTGTGGGAGGGGACCAAATACCCAGCCTCAGGGCCTGGGTTCAACTCTGCAGATGGCAAATCCCATCCACCCATGGAGTTCACCAGCTCCTTCTTAGAAGACACCAGCCTGTAGCTACCTTGGCCCAGGAAAGTCAGGAGCCAGGCCCGCCACACATGGCCATGGCACATGTCACCTGATACATGAGATGCAAAGTGTAAGGTGGATGGGCCAGGGATGAGTGCCCCCAACTCTGCCTTCCTCCCCACAGGCCCACCCATGAGGCTGAGCAGGGTGGCCCTAGACCCAGCCATCTTTAATCTGTTCATCCACTGGCATCCCCACCACCGTCCCCTCAACATGCACAGGATGCCAGCCACCCAGGCCAGTTCCTGAGGTGAAGCAAGTGACGGGGGTACTCGTTCCTGCCCAGCCCAGAGCTCAGACTGTAGATGAGACCCCCTTGAAGAAAACAAGGGGCAGGGGACACTGGGGATTCCATGTGGTCAGCAGAGGTGGCCTGGTGGCAGCAGCAACCTCAAATAGGCCCAGGATCTGGACCAAGGGCTGGAGGACAGAGAGAGGACGGGTGTGTTAGGGGTGAGTGGGAGCAAAGATATAGGAGTGATCACAGCGCCCTTTCTTCCCACAGGGCCATAGCAGTGCACAAGAGCCCTAATGGAAGAAACCTGAAGGCTCACCTCAAAGACCCCGTACTCTGTCCCCCATGTCACTTGGCCTGCCACCCTACTTAATACCCAGGAAGTCATTGGAGTCTGTGTCACATAGGTGGGCTTCCTCCCTGGAGAGCTCAGAGCCCACTGGACCCAGGCCCCCATCCCGGGACCCGGGATTCAAGTGACAGAGTTATTGGGCCAACAAGGGATGGAGGGGGAGAGGGGCCTTGGGTTGGAGTAGCCAGATTCCTCATGCCCCTTCTCCTTACTCTGGATCAAATATCAGGGTCAGGGCACTTGGGGGAGGGGCCAGAAGAGAATCCCCTCTTCCTAGAAACCCCATCCCATTCCTGGTTCTGGATCCAGGGTTTTCAGTGTCCCCCGCCTCCAGGAGAGTCAGTCCCTGGCAGGTGGCTCCCCAAGCCGAATCCCCTCCATTCCTGGTCCCAGTGGCTCCCTCAAGATCCAAAAATTCGTTGACAACATCTTCAGTCAGGGACTGCTCTTCCAAAGGAGGAGCACATGGAGCTCTGGGTCTGGGGCCCCAGCACCGAGCACAGTAGGTGTTCAAGGGGGCTGTTGAGTGGTGGCATGTGAGACTCTTTGTAGAACCCCAGATTCAGGTTCATGTGCCCAATATGCAGCTGAGGTCCACCACTGAGACATAAGTGCTTAAGGATAGACAAAGATTTATTTGATTTGGCCAAAGTAAGAAGGCAGGAGAGAAAATCCCTCAACTCCATGTTAGCAAAAGGATGAAGCAGGGAGTTTCTATGTGGCCAAGGAGTGAGGGAGGTGGCACTTCAGGGGAAAAGTCTGTGTTTCTTCAGTCTCAGGTAACCCTTAAGCAACCAGATTTGTGGGCAACAGGGACTGGTCTCTATGTCCTTAAAGACATTCACTCCTACAAAATACTTTTGTGACTCTGAAGTTATCTCCTCCTCCTTCTTGACAAAGAAACAGGACATCTGCAGCTTATGATCATATTGTGTGAACAAGGGATGCTGGGCAAAAAGCAAGCAGTTAATGTGTACAAGCAGGCAAGGGCCAAATCAGAATTTTCTTTATTTCAGTCACAAAAATGCTGGGTACTGAAATCTCAATGCACCTGGTGTCACTCCCAGAGCACAGGCTAGGACAACACACACCTGTCCCTGGAGAACTCCGGGCCAGTTCCCCCTTCTCCCACTGCTGAGCCCCTCTTAGTCCACTTCCGCTCCACCCTTCCCTGACCAGAGAACCTCCGAGGGTTTCCATTTCCTCCAGGATAGCACGTGCTGCCCTGTAAGGAGTCGCTCAAGTGAAGAACACGGAGGCGGGGGGCTTTTGAGTAAGAGGAGACCTGACTTCAGAGACCCTCAGTCCCCAAGACAGACGCACGCCCGTCAAGGGAGCGGCCACCCCAGGCTGTCAGGATGGGAGCACGTGGTCCTCTTCAACCCACCTCCTGAACCTCCTCTACTCCCCGCACCCATTTCCCTGTGGCCCCCATTTCCCTATCGTCACTGTAATTGAACCCCACTCCAGCCCCCTTCCCCAGTGACTCTTAGAGCTGGGGTTGATGCTGGAGCTGGAGCAGTGACCAGCCCCTGGTGACCCTGGCCCCATCCAGGTACCAGGCCACTGGCCACCAATCAACTATGGTTTCCCGAGCACCCATATGTGCCCAGCCTGGGCTTGGGACCCAGACCTAGTCCTGCCTGGCCTGCTGCAGCAGTAACGGTGGGCTCTTCCTGGAGAGAACCTGGTCCAGTCTCTCTGCCCCACCATCTCACTATGAAGGGCCAGGGACCCTCCTGATGATCACCTTAGGGCAAGCACAGATGTGATCCTTCCAGAAAGTAATAAAATGTGGGTGCTGCCTTCCCTCTGGCTGCCACCTCCCCCTCTCCTGCCTTTCACAAGTGGTAATCAAGGGCTTCTGGGCTCCACAGTCCCCTCCTTCCTGCCTCAAGCCCAGCGGTCTCACCGCCACCCCATCACAGCCCCATTGGCCTGCAAGCGGCTCAATCCAAGAGTCCCCTCACTGTCCTCCTTCTGCTGACCTCTGGATGGGCTTGGCAACTCATGTCGCTCTTGTCATCTTGAAGTCCCTCACCCCCCCCCCCCCCCCCCCAGGTCCTCTCCTCTATGGTCCCCTCACCCTTTGTTCTGCTTCTGCCCCATCAGGGCCACCGGGAGCTAGTACGCTTGGTGACTCTTTCTTTCACCGTGTGACTCATGAACTGCTGGAATGTAAAAGAGTTCCTTGCTCCTTCCTCGGCCCCGGCCCTCAGCCCTGTGGTGCCTCAGGCTTGATGGCTGCCCAGGACTGCTGATCACACTCTCCTGGTGCCGCCCTGCTCAGCACAGCTCTGGGGCACCATGGGAACCCAAAGGCAGGGGCTGCACCCCTCACATCCTCCAATGTTCAGACAGATGCTGGGCTGGGTATCACTGAGCCCCTCGATGGCCACTGCTCGATGGTGGAACTGCTCCCAGCTCTGCTGAAGATGCTACCTCACCTGCCACCTGGCCCAAGGCCATTTCCAGGGAAACCCTGTACTGGTGTCTGTCCTCTCTATGTCGTGGGATCCCAGACCACCCCAGGAGTCCCATATCCATGCCCCACACATCTTACAGATGAGGAGACTGAGGTTCGGAGACCAGCAGCCTGCCCGGGTCCCACAGCTGCTCGGGCTGCACAGATGGTGAGCACTGGGACTCTGATCCAAGATCAACCCAGAGTCACCCCCTTCCCTAAGGCATGCAGAGGAGGCTGAGCCTGCCCAGGTCCTGCAGATGTTCAGGGAAGCACAGTGGGTGCCCAGGCTCCTGACATGAGGCCACTCTTCCCTCCTGAGGCCGTGCCTGGGCAAGGCCAAGAGATGGTGCTGAGCGCATGAACTCCCTTGCTCTGTGGGGTGGGGTGACCTGGGCTCCTCCGGCTCTGTTGACTCAGTGGGTGGAGGAGGCAGGCAGGAGAGGAGTCATGGGGGTGTCCTCTGAGTCTACAAAGCAGAGCAAGGACAGGTGTTTGTGTACCCGTTTCGCAGATGAGAGAACTCAGGCTCCGATGGGAGGGGTAATGACCCACCTAGGGCCACACAGTAAGTTACTGGCTGACCCACACCCAGCCTCTATTCATGACTCCTCAGCCCTAAGAGCTTTTCATTCATTCATTCATCCATTCATTCATTCATTCATTCATGCATTCATCGATCCATTCATTTGTTCACTGACTCACTCATTCATTCATTTAACAAACTCAGCTGTGGGCCAGAGGCTGGTGCAGGACCACCTGCCCCGGAGAAGCACATGGAGATACCACTGCCCCACCCTGTCAAGTCTCCAAGGTTGGCACTCTGCCCAGGGAGTGTCTGGGGCAGCAGGAGCATCTCTCCACACTTAGGAAAATATTTAACTGAAAGAATCATCTGAGAGAGCCCCAGCTGTGATCCCTGGGCCACAGTGGGAACATTACAGACCCTCATTGACCCTCACAGTGACCCTGAGACCTAGAGCTGCCATTGCCCACCTCACATGATGGATGTACCAAGGCTGCCCAGGCTCCGCCCAGTCCAGGAGTAGCCAAGTTGGGCCTTAGTCCCCGCCTGTCTTCACATGCCACTGTGTCTAGCTCAGACCTGGGCCAGCCCCTCAGGAGTGATGGCCTCATGACACGGGAGAGTGGGTCTGTGCTGAGGAAACTCCTAGGTAAAGGGAAGGGTGTCACAGTGGGGGATGGGGTGAGAGGAACTCATCCTGGCCCTGGCCCTGCTTAGTTGCAGCCCCGGCTGAGGGAAGTGTTCTGAGTCAGATTAGGGAGGGGCCCTGTGGCTTCCTCTACAGCAAAGCCAGAGCCCAGAATAGCCTGGGAGGGGGTGCAGGGGCCCTGCTGGAGGGGAGGGGAGGTGGCTGCTCAGGGCCCTGCGGGAGGAAAGGACTGGGAGCTACTAAGCTGAGTGGGTGACTCTCCCATCTGGCCCAGTCTCCTGTGGGGCCTGCAAAGCCACCAAGAGAGTGTCCACAGCCAGGCCTGGACAAAGCCACCCTTACCCTTCAACCCCATATTCACTGAGTCCAGAGGCAGAAAAAGGAACATCGACACTCACCTGGGAACAAGCAAACCAGCCCAGATGCCCCATAGTGAGGCCACCACATCCCCGGCAAGCACCCATTCCCCATCACAAAGGTTCAAAATCAAGTTTCCAGCTAAGTAGAACATGCGAATTTTGGGGACACAGAGGAAACGATCACTGTCCACTTGCAATGCCCACCACTAATGACACAGCACAACGTTGAGGGCACTGCCCCTCCCTCCCGACATGTCATCCTCTTCTCCAGAGTCTCTGTCACACCAGGGCCAGGCTCTGGATCCCCCACCCATCCCGCCTCCAGGACACGAGTCCTTGATGTTGAGCCCACATCCTGGGCTCCATCCTTGACCTCAAGACCAGCTTTTCCGGTCCTGAAGGAGTCACGTGTCATGACTTGACACCAATCCTCTTCCCTGTGCTGAATGAGACGTGAAGGAAAAATGGCCCTAAATCTGCCCGGGGTCCCCCCCACGCCATACATGAGATGCTCCAGTTCCCCTGGGGATTCAGAAGCATCTCTAGCTGGCATCAACAGAGGCCGGGAAGGCGAGGTCTTTCCCCAAAACGCTTAGTTATGCAACACCCCAAGAGGCACCCGTACCTCTTGTAATAACCCAAGCATGAGGACTCACTCTTTCTGGGGTGATCTGGGGAAACCACTCTCCTACATGGTCATCTTGAGGATTGCAAATGGGCCACGAAAATGTCAACACAGTGACATAAGCAGGCGCAGCAGGGGCAGCAGGGGCAGAATCAGGGTCAGTCTTTGTCACTTGGTTACTTGGGACCACATCAAACCTAACCCTGTTTGGCCAGTCATTTCACAGGGGTGGTCTCCCCAGGAACCATGTGTGCTGGGGGAGGTCTGAGGGGAAGGGGATGACCTGCATCCTGCATTTTCCAGGACATTCCCAGTTTGTGCCACTGACTCTGGGAGCTGAAGTAGATTCTGGGGCCAGAGCAGTGTCCAGCCCCTGGTGACCCTAGCCCCATCCAGGTCCTAGACCACTGGCCACCAATCAGCTGCAGTTTCCCAGGCGCCCGTGTGTACCCAGCCTCAGCTCGGGACCCAGGCCTGGCTATGCGTAGCCCATTGCAGCAGTAACGGTGAGCTCTGCCCAGAGACCCAGGCCAGGGCTGCCTCCGAGACCTCCACCCACCTCTGTCAGAGAGCCTGGTGAGGTTATTAATAGCACCCCTTCCGCTCCCAGGTACATCCCAGTTTAAACGACAAATTTTGGTTGCCCAAGCTCAGAGTAACTGTTTGCTAAATGACTGAATGACGTTCTTGATAATGGTTAATAATGAGGGGGACGAAGCCAAGCCCCAACCACCTAGCATTGTGGTAAGCAGTGCTGGACATTACAACAGGGGCCAGAGGCCAGGAGAGCCTCACTAGGGGCCACATCCAGGCAGTCACCATGATGTTCCTGGTCTCACATGGGCCCTGCCTGGAGCCCCCAGGAACCAGCTCACTCAAGCCCAGCTCACAAGAGAACAAGAGATGGCCCTAATACCATCTCCTACTCAGCAACAGCACAGCATGTCCACAGACCAGCAAGGGAAAGCTCCTCGGGGCAGCCCTGGTCCCTGGGGAGACCATAGGCAGCAGGGAGAATGCCTCCAGGCTTTGGGACAGGGGCTGGGTGACTTCTGTGGCTGGCAACACAGAGCTCCCCTCCCTGTCAACTCCAGGAAAGAGTAGCCCACGGCCAGGACGACCCACCAGGTAACCCACAGTGTGTCTCTTTCCATACAGGCTATCCTTCATGGTGACTCTCTCTTCCTACAGCAACATCAACACCCTTACTCTGGCCACGGATCCCTCCTGCTTCTCATGTCAGGTTTGATGCCCACTGAACATCCAATGTGCCAGTTGCTGTGCCAGGCACCAAAGCCTGGACCCCTCACAGGTGTCACTAGGATGGGCCATCCCTGCCCACCCAGTGCCCAGTCTGTGCAGGGACATGTTGGGGCCTTCTGACTATGGAGATGATAAAGGAGAAAGGGGCCTCATCCTCATAGTTGCAGGCCAAAGGGGAGCCTCAGACACATCCTCTCCTGACCTGTCTGGAGAGAGGGATGGCAAGTGGTGGCCAGACTCGGCCTGGGCTCCCACAGGGGAAAGTTTGTAAAGGCCTGGGCAGCAGAGAGCAGCTCCCAGAGAGAAGGGGTGCTGGGCCCCAGGGCTGCTGGGCAGAGTGACTGAAGAAGGTGAGACCCCAGACCGGCCAGGTAAGTCCCCTTCTCAGGGACTGCCCAGAGCCAAGTCACACGTTCAGCTCTCTCCTGAGCACCTCCTGCTCCTGGAAACACAGCAGGGTTAAGGCGGACACAGCCAGGTTCAGAGACCTCATGTTTGGGGGAGAGGGAAATCAACCCAGCAGAAAAGGAACGATGTCATGCAGGAGACGGGATTTGTGCTGGGGAGAAATAGGGTAGAGGATGGGGAGTAGTGAGCACCTGGCCGGGGTCTCACAGGGGGCGACATCCCAGGGGCTGGAGGCAGCCAGCAACTGAGGAGCCCTGACTAGCGCCAGGCCCCTATGGCTGGAGTTAGTGGCTCGAGATCAGACTCAGTTTCCCCTCTGTGCAGCTGGGTTGATAATAATGGAAACTGACTCTCTGGGTGGGGGGAGGGATAATCAGGTGGAAAATGGATGTTTTGTTTGTCTCTGCAGTTGGTTGTTTTCATCTTTGGGCTGTTCCAGCCCGAGATAGCCTCTGGCCAGCCCCCTGCCCATGCTGGGCTCCCAGCCGGCCCTGGAACCCTCACCCCAGTGCAGCTGGCCTGGTGAAACCAAGAGTGCCTGAGGCCAGAAATAGCTGGGAAACCCCACCAAACCTCACCAAACCTCACTCTGGCAGCAGGTGCCTCCTTCTCCCCAGGGTGGGGGGCAGGGGGGATTCAGTTTCCAAAGCTTCCTTCCACCAGCCCAGCTGCAGAATGGTCCTGTGTCCCAGCACCAAGGCACCCAAGCCCCGTGCCCAAGATTGAGTTAGACAGGGTCTGGAGATCATGGTCAATCAATGGTCAGAAGTAGCATCTTCTGCTCCAGAAGCTTCTATTCATGCAGGCCCTGCCCGCTCCTCACAGCTCCCCAGGAACTGTTCTAAATGCCAGGTCCAGAGCTGTGACCAATTGAGGGGCACAGCCAGATACTTGGCGCTCAGAGGGACCTGGGGTGGGCAGGGCTGGCCAGGGCTGGACATGGAACCCTGCTGATCACACTCCACCTGCTGCCCCCAGGTCTTGGACCCTTCGAGGGAGCCGGGCCAAGTATGGGGAGGGGAAGGAAAACAAGAATCCTTCCAAGAGCTTCCCTGGGAGCCCAGAACCTGAGACAGTAAGGAAGCTCCTGGAAGCACAGCTGCCAAGAGGACTTCCAGGGTTCCTCCCCAGTAGACAAGACCTCAGACTGGTCAGTCACTTGTTTGTCTGTCCGTCCATGTATCCACACATGCACACACACACACTCATCCTGCTAGAAGCCCCCTGAGGCCTGGCCTGTGCAAGGCTCTTGACACATGGTGTCTCAGGCAAGGCAGGAGTGCCCCAGCCCAGCCCCAGGTGAGACCTAGAGTGTGACTGCTCATGGGAGGAGGGGGCTGCAGTCCTGGGGTACCCCATCCCCTGTCCAGTCTTCCCCATGCTGGGTCGAGATACTGAGGTCAAAGGGTGGTTGACAAGTGTGAGGGACAGGCCACTGTGGGGAGGCTTAATGCCCTCTGCCCAGTGGGTGACCAGATCCCACCCACTACCCCCGTTACAGGCCTCCCTGTCTTTCTCCCTGTCAGGCTCCAAGTTCTGATGAGAATGCGGGACAAGATCAAATACCCAGCCTCAGGGCCTGGGTTCACCTCTGCAGATGGCAAATCCCATCCACCCGTGGGAGTTCACCAGCTCCTTCTTAGAGGACACCAGCCTGTAGCTTCCTTGGCCCAGGAAAGTCAGAAGCCAGGCCCGTCACACATGGCCATGGCACATGTCACCTGATACATGAGATGCGAAGTGTAGGGTGAATGGGCCAGGGATGAGTGCCCCCAACTCTGCCTTCCTCCCCACAGGCCCACCCATGAGACTGAGCAGGGTGGCCCTAGACCCAGCCATCTTCAATCTGCTCATCCACTGGCATCCCCACCACTGTCCCCTCAACATGCACAGGACGCCAGCCACCCAGGCCAGTTCCTGAGGTGAGGCAACCGAGGGGGGTTCTCATTCCTGCCCAGCCCAGAGCTCAGACTGTAGATGAGACCCCCTTGAAGAAAACAAGGGGCAGGGGATACTGGGGATTCCATGTGGTCAGCAGAGGTGGCCTGGTGGCAGCAGCAACCTCAAATAGGCCCAAGAGTTGAACCAAGGGCTGGAGGGCAGAGGGAGGACGGGTGTGTTAGGGGTGAGTGGGAGCAAAGATATAGGAGTGACCACAGCGCCCCTTCTTCCCACAGGGCCATAGCAGTGCACAAGCGCCCTAATGGAAGCAACCTGAAGGCTCACCTCAAAGACCCCGTACTCTGTCCCCCATGTCACCTGGCCTGCCATCCTACTTAGTACCCAGGAAGTCCTTGGAGTCTGTGCCACATGGGTGGGCTCCAAGATGGACCAGACTTCCATGAGGGGAGCGGACAAGGGAGAAAGGAGGTCTGGGCCCTGAATAGGACACAGGTAGTGACTACCTGGTGGAGGAGAGGGAATGAGCAGAGGATGCTGGGAGTCAGGCCCAAGGCAGGGCCCTGCGGGATGCACATTTTTCTCGGGTGGACGGTGGACCAAGGCTGTGAATATTCATGCTCGTCCAGGCCAGTGGACCAGAGTGTCCCAAACCTCAGGGCTCTGCAGAGTGGCAGAGGGAGGGGCCAGAGACAGCAAGGCTGAGAGTAGAGGCCCTGAACCTCAGGTCTGACCAGATCTGCGATTCCTAAAGGCAGCTGCGTCCTGTGTTGAGATGCTATTGAGTGGTCTTATTGTCCCTGTACCATTTATAAAACGAGTGGACACCTGTTATCCACCTGAGCCACTCAGGGATTCTGTGAGGCCACAGCCAGAATCATGGTCCCATTTCACAGGTAGGAAAACTGAGGCTCACAGCAGTTAGATCCCAAAGAGTCAGAACCAGCTCTGTGATGTCCTGACTTCCAGCCCAGGGCCTCCCATCTGACAAATGGGGAAACAGACCAGGAGAGCAAGGGAACTGCCCAAGCTCACACAGGCGCACCTGTGTGGAGGGGCCCGTGTGGAGGGGGCCATGTAGAGGGACCCATGTGGAGGGGACCTGTATGGAGGGCACCTATGTGGAAGGACCCGTGTGGAGGGATCATGTGTGGAGGAGCTCATGTAGAAGGATAATGTATGGACGGGCCCGTGTGGAGGCAGCCTTGTGGAGGGCGCAGTGTGGAGGGGCCCGCGTGGAGGGGACCTGTATGGAGGACACCCGTGTGGAGGGGGCCTGTGTGGAGGGATCATGCATGGAGGGGCCCACGTGGAAGGCACCATGTGGAGGGGCTCGTGTGGAGGGACCATGTGTGGAGGGGCCCGTGTGGAGGGGCTCACGTGGAGGGACTATGTGTGGAGGGGGCCGTGTGTTGGGACCCGTGTGGAGGGCGCCATGTGGAGGCGCCTGCCTGGAGGAGACCTGTATGGAGAGCGCCTGTGTGGAGGGACCCGTGTGGAGGAGACCTGTATGGAGGGCGCCTGTGTGGACCACTACCCTCTGCCAGAGGCCAGATTGTTCACTTCCTCCACCATTCCACAGCCCCAGTCCCAGCCCCATTTCAGGGGTTCAGAAAAGAGGCCTGAAAGCAGCATGGATGAGAGTTAAGGCTACATACCCTAATGGCCATTCCTTCCCTGAACCCTGAGAGATGCAAGGAAGGAGGGTGGCTGCAAAGGCCTGCAGGAGCCCAGGGCACTGTACTTCCCAGAGGGGCATCTGCCCTGGGAGCCCAGACCCCAGTGTCACACAGAGAAGGGGTCCACCCCAGGCTCAGCCCTCATCAACCCTTGACCCTTGGGCAATTCGCTTCTCTTCTGTAGGCCTCAGTTTCCTCATCTGCACAAGGGGGTGATAACAGTCCCTCCCTACAAGGTGGGTTTGCGGATTGAGATGATGCCTAAGCTGTGCCTAACCCATGGGGACCCACACCTACCCCCACTCATTGCTCTTGCCCGGGCCCGCGAGTGACATTGTGTAATCTTGGGCAAATGCCTTTGCCTTCCTGGGCCCAGCCTTCCCTCTGCTCAAGGAGGAGCTGGGTCATGGACTCCAAGTGCCAGCCACTCAGGAAACCAGCAGATTCCTGGGTGAACGGGTTGGTCAGGGAGGCCTGGAGGGGCCACGAGCACTGAAGTGGGAGTAGGGTGGGGGCCGAGCCAAGGGATGGGGTGGGGGATTCGCCTCCCCAGCTCTGGTGGCCCTGCCTGCAGCTGGCCACCCCTGGAAATCCCCAGGCTAAATTTAACCCCAAGTTGGCTGAAACCAGAACTCAGAGTGACAAAAGGAGAAAAATAAGAGGAAGAGAAACTGAGCCCATGGCCGCCGGGGCGTGGGGTGAGTGACAAACAGGCCCAGGTGTGGCCCAGGAGGAGCATGGGGCAGTTTCAGGGCTGCTGCTGGATGTTTGTGCAGCTCACAGGTGGGGGCAGCAGAGCCTGTGCCCCACCCCGCCCCCTCCCAGTCCAGCCCCTGGGCCTGATGCTGCCCCCTGGCTGCCTCCCCACACCCTGAGCTCCATTCTGGGTCCCAGAGTCCACCAGAAGGCATTTCAGAACCAGCCAGCAGTGGCCCTGATTGTCAGCAGGGCCCGAGGGAGGGGGGTGGCCAGGGTAGGGCTCTGGAGCCCCCACCCCAGGCCCTTCCCTAGGCAGAATGAGTGGGTGAGGGAGTGATGAGCAAGCACAGGCCTCCTAACTTCCCAAGCTGGCAATTCTGAGAGGCCTCAAGGCTAAGACACGGTTTGGCCTTTTGGGGGCCTCCTGAACGTGTCCGCTGTCTCCACAGCCTGGGAATGCACTCCCCCCTTTGACCCAGAAATCCTGCTGATAAGAATTTTTCATGGAGATGCTGGGGGCCAGTGCATGTGGATGCAAGGGCAGGGAGCTAACAGCAAAACGTGACAGAAAACAGCCCGAGAGCAGATGCCGGGCAGATGCCAGCCTCATATCCACATCCCCAGATGGCCTTGGAGAAGGGCCATAGACCGATGTTCACAACAGGGCACATGAGGAAAGAAGTTCCCATGTGTGTGATAAGCACAAGATTTCATGCAGAGAAAGATCTGGAAGGCACCATACCAACACGCTAACAGGGCCTCTTGGGCAGTGCAGGATCAGAGACTTGCTTTATATTCTTCTTTATTACTTTCCCTGTTTTCAGATTTCTCAAAAAACAGGAATTAATTTTATAATTGGAGAACAAAACATTAAACCGATTTAAGATGTAAGATCCTATAAAAATGGTGTATTTGATGATTCAAATGGCATCTAAAAAGGCTTGAACATATTATCCCAAAGAGGCCACCAGATAAGACATGACCTGTGTGTGCATGAATCCCTGCATTTGTATCCATATGTAGACGCATATCCATATCCACATCTATTCCCTGGGGCTACCCGTTGCAGGAGTAAACTGCAGGTAATGTTGGTTTTCATTTTGTACATCTAACTCTCTTCATTTTTTTGACAATAATTATACATTTCTTATGCAGTTATGAAAAATAGAAGGTTTTTGTCACTTAAATCATCATGTTTATTCCAATTCACTTAACATTCAGCAAGTATTTCTCGTGTGTCGGCTACACCCACAACAGTCAGGGTGCAGGGTTTGAGATTACACTGACGAGAACACAGAGTGGTCTCTCTTGAGGAACAGTACAATGGGGGATTATATGGAAAAAGGTCACTATGATCCTGACATGGATTCACATCCTCTACGTCTTAGGTGCTGCCCAAAGCCCTGAAATTCTCTCACAGCTCCAGTCAGCACAGAGAGACAGGAAGCCCAGGGAAAGTTGCTGAGTCATCAAAATGGAAAGAGAGGGCATTCGGGGTGGGGAGAGATGAGTACCTAGCAGCAGACATTTAGCAAAGAGGATTGGAAAATGCACCCCATTAAAATACAGTTAAACACAGAGGAAGAGGCCGGGCGCGGTGGCTCAAGCCTGTAATCCCAGCACTTTGGGAGGCCGAGACGGGCGGATCACGAGGTCAGGAGATCGAGACCATCCTGGCGAACACGGTGAAACCCCGTCTCTACTAAAAAATACAAAAAACTAGCCGGGCGAGGTGGCGGGCGCCTGTGTTCCCAGCCACTCGGGAGGCTGAGGCAGGAGAATGGCGTAAACCCGGGAGGCGGAGCTTGCAGTGAGCCGAGATCGCGCCACTGCACTCCAGCCTGGGCGACAGAGCGAGACTCCGTCTCAAAAAAAAAAAAAAAAAAAACACACAGAGGAAGGAACAACTGCAAACAAAAAGTTTAAGCGATTTCTGCAAAGAGCAATAAAAGCCTTGCTCCGTAGAGCAAGGGACAAGGCCAGGTCAGGATCAGCAGAAGTTGGGAAGGAAAGGAGGAAGCCAGGATAGACTTGGAGAGTGTCTACCAGTTCCTCAGGCAGGAAGAGCTATATAGTAGGTCAGAGCGTATTTCTAGGAAGACCTCGGTTGACAAATGTCTCTGTCACTCAGAAGTGACAATTTACCTTGGTAAAATATCTCTCTCCCCTCATGTTCCAATCTGTTTGATATTGATCATATGAGTAGCTACCTCCCATGTGTATAATGGGAAATTTATGGGAGAATGCACATCAATTCCTGAATAGAGTACCTGGTTCCATGAATAATGGAAATCGGTTAGAATTTATTATTGGAAACTCACCCTGCATTACCTATAGCTGGTTTAACTATACTTATATTCATTATATAGTAACTCATATATATTTGTCATTTCTTATAGTCAAAAACTCTCTACATAAATAAACTCTCCACCTATGGTCACTGCTAGATATCTGTTCTATACACAGCAAGAAGCCAGACACCCTACCTTACCTGTTCACTTTCCACCTTCTCCCTAGAAAAAAAAAAAATACAAGTTTTTAACCCAATTCTGTGAGTCTAGTACTGTGACCCAAAACCCAAAGGGCAGGAACTCAACAGCCACCTCTCCATCCTGCCTGCCTCCCACCCCACATTCCCCTTCCAGAACCTTCACTGATGAGGGAAAAGATGATGTCCCCAAGAGGTGCAGCCTGTTCCCATGTCTTCAAACTCCATCTCCCCAGCAGCCATCCAAGTGCCTGACTTCAAGGTTCTCAATAAACAGTTTGAATGAGGAAAGAAAGGGAGGGAGAAAAGGGTAGGTGGATGGCTGTATAGATGGGTGAGTGATTGATGGGTGGATGAGTGGATGAATCAGCAGGTGAATGGATGAGTGGATAGTTGAGTGGTGAGTGGATGGGTGGATAGATGAGTGGGTGTACTGGTGGGTACCCATGTGTGGGTGGGTAGTTGAATGGGTGAAGAGTTGGATGGGGAGGTAAATTCTAACCATGAGAAGCACATATTGGTGACTGGCAGCTCTGTGTAGAAGAGATTGAGTTCCAATCCCTGCTCTGATCCTGACTCCGGTGTGATCTTGTGCCTTTTCCTTAATGTCTTGAAGCCTTTTCCCTTCACCTGCCCTGCCCATCTCACGAACTGCTGGGAAGAACACTGGAAGGACATATGTGCATGAAGACGCTTTAGAAACCCCAGCAAGCTTCTCAGGTGTGACCTTAGCATTGGAGGGAACTTAGAGGCCATTGGGCTGACTCTCCCCATGGTTGGATCACAGTTCATGGTAAGAGCCTAAGCTTAGAGCCCAGACAGACCTGGATTTGTGTCCTGGCTCCACCACTTGTCTGAGTGTGTGACTGTCCTCCCTGTGTCCTCCTCTGTGATGTGGAGGTGATGATGTTGGCAGCTTCCCCTCAGGGCTGTGTGAGGATTCAGTGGGATCATCATGGAAAGCCCTGAGCACAGCATCCAGCAGCGGTGCCATGATGAATTTAAGGTCTGACCTCCAGGGTCCCAAAAAAGAGGCCCAAATCTTGCCTTTCCAGAGCTGGGTACCCTAGAGGCTATGGGATTGAAGGAGGGCTCTAAGATGTCCAACTCATATGTTCACAAAACCCTGAAAAGTGTCTGTATAAATGCTCATTGCAGGGAAAGATCTGTGGCTTTATACAGAAAGAGGCCATGACCCATAAAGGGTTAACCACAGTCATCTAATCCAGCACTCTCACTTGGGAAACTGAGACCTATGTTCTATCCCAGGGCACTCTGTGGGTCAGGGGACAGCAAAGTCCAGACATTCAGCCCAGTATGGAGGCCCTCCCCACCGAGGAGCAGGAGACTGCCTTGGAATACCAGACCTGAGATAGGATTACTGCCACCTGGGAGCAGCATACACTGGTGAGAGGCAGGGGCAGGGAGAATACCACCAGGATGGGGAAAAGGGAACCACAGGGCCCACTATTTGAATCAAGCAGTAGAACTGTAAGAAAACTGCAACTTCCTTTTGAAACCTGTCTTTCAAGGTTGTTAAAATGAGGTTTTAGTAACAAAACTGGGGGAGAAAGACGTGGCTGATGTCAAAAACATCTCAACCCGCTCCCCTGGGGGACCTGCAGTTCTCTAGTTCATTTCTGCTAACAAAAAGCACACTAAAAGAGGGGCCAAAACAAATGGAAATCAAGCTTATCAAACACAGATGACATGGAGTTGACCAAAGCATCTGGAGCCAAGATTCCAGGAAGCAGATCTCTCTCCTTTCTCTGAGACCATCCTAGGAGAGGTTCCAGGGCCCCCTGGCAGAGAGCTGCCACCAGGGACCTCGAACTTCAGGCACAGGTGGAGGCAACAGGCGTAGTTGAGGCTACAGGGACACAGGTGTCAGCACAGCATAAGAGAGGGTCACCTTGTTTGTTTTCTGACTTCCTCTTAAAGAACAGTTTATTGCCCTTGATCTTTAGTTTCAAATAGTAAGTCTTCACAGTAAACAATGTGACACAGAAAACAACGTGTACAATAAACAAAGTACAGAAAAACAAACAGGAGAAAACAATTTGCACCTTGTACTTCACCCAGAAGAGCTACTGCTAATATTTTTATGTATTCCCTTCTATTTTAGTTGCAAACTGTAACAACCATTAAATAAATAAAATGAATTTGTAAAGTTTACAAAATAATAATAGGAGTGATGATTGCACAATATTGTCAATGTACTAAATGCCACTGAATCGTACACTTTAAAATGGTGAATTCTCCATGATGTGAGTTTCACATCTATTAGCCTCCTGGGCTAGGAATACTGCCAAGACCTCAGGAACCACAGAATTCATCATCTCTTTCCTTTTCCTTAAAGTTTGACCTCCTGTGTGTGCCCTTCAACAAATTATTTTTCAGCTTGTCCTGCTTTTGAATTTCATATGGATTGAAGGAGACCGTGTGTATATTCCATGGTTTGCTTCTTTCTCAACACTGTCTCTTTGATATTGATGTTGATGAATTACTCATTTTCATTGCTGACTAGAAGCCCACCGTGTGGAGGTCCCATCACTCAGCTGTCCACTCTGCTGCCACTGACACATGGGCAGTTTTGCTCAGGAGCAGGGCATCACAAACACCCAATTGGAGTCCAGTCTGACAGCTTTTCCAGCACCTGTCATTGTACAACACATCATTTCACTTTGTTTTTCAAACATAGTGAATTCTTTCCTAATTAAAGAAGAAGAGAGTATAAAGAAGAAAAATTTCCAGCACAGTCTGGAGATCTGTACTGGTTGTATGTGGAATTCCAGACTCAGCCTTGCATTTCACATAGCACATAGACAATGATGATGATGATGATAATGATGAAAAAGAAGAAGATGAAGAATAAGAACAGAAGAAGAAGAGAGAAGAGAGGAGAAGAGAGAAGAGAGGAGAGAGAAGAAAAGGAGAGAAGAAGAAGAGAGAAGGGAGAAGGAGGAGGAGGAATAGACGATAGACTGACAAAGATTCTCTACTTTTGTCACTTAACAACATATCCATGCAGGTGTGGATAAACCTGGGTGTGCATCACACTGGGAACAAGCAGCTCCAACACTACTGAGGCAGCCTCTTCCCAAGTCTGCTGGACAATCAGGCTGCTTTGCTCGGGTTGTTCACTGTTCTGAGCAGGACACAGTCAAAGACCCTCGCCCCCACCTCTGTGCAAGGATCGGATAACTGACTTGGGGTTGACCCTCTCTGCAAAGATCAAAGGTCGTGCCTGTCTAAGGCCTTGGACACACGTCCCAGACTGACTTCCAGAAAGGAGAGCCTGGACTGCCCTGCTCAGTGCCCAAAGAGCTCCCTGCATCCACAAAAGGGACCTATGAGGGTGTGGATAAAGAGGTACCCACAGGCCCTGGGCTCCCACCTGCCCCACCTGACCCCAGCTCTACACTGAGACTGGGGAGACAGAGGGGCCTCCTCCAAACTCCCCTAGAGCATCCACTGTGAGGTCACCTGAACCAGGCCCCAAGCTCCCTCCTCACGGAGGCCTCAGTCTCCTTCACCTCTACAGTCTCCACCGTGGCTGCTCTGTGTCTCTCTCTGGCAGCACCAACCACCCCCACTGCTACTGACCCCACCATCGGAGGAGAAGGCTCAGGGGTATGAGCTCAGCCTCTGGCTGCTCTGGGGAATCTAGGGAGGCAGGAGGGCTGCGAGTGGGTGCTGGGAGAGCTACCGAAGGTCAGGGGTCTTGAGCTGGAGTCTGCGGGGTGTGTACATGTGGGGTTGAGGGACGGCTTGAGAGGCCCTGTTGGTGGCCACTGTTTCCAGAGTCAGAGCCCAGGAAGGAGACCTGGTCCCTCCTGCACCAGGTAATCCCTAGTTCCTTGGTTCCCAAGGCTGCAGTCCCCAGCCTGGCCTTCCCGCGGTGGCTGCCCTTGCTGTGGGAAGCTCGGGGATCTCCAGCCCACCACCTCCAGCAGCAGGACCTGGTCCCCCCAGCTCTGCACTGCCCCAGGTCTCAGAGCCTGGGCTGTCGCCCCTCATAGGTCCCGGGTGCCCAGCCCAGCTGCCCCAGGAGCCAGGAGGGTCTGGGGAACACCAAGAGTCTTAGAGAATGGACCCCACCACTCAGTGACACAGGAAAAACTGAGGCTCAGAGGGGACAAAAAGCTTGCCATGGGTCTGGCTGTGAGCCTGGCTGCCAGTCTTAAGGCCCAGTGCCCCCCTACAGGGTGCTGTCACACACCCTTGGCCCTGATGAGGTCCCCTGCCAAAGTGCTGGGATGACAGGTGTGAGCCACTGTGCCCAGTACAACTGATATTTTTAATGCGATTGTAAATTGTATCCCTCTTTAATATTATTTTCCATTCATCTGCTGATGTACAGAAATATATTAAGTAGTAGGCTTATATATTTGAAATCAGATCTGGTAAATTTGCCACACTTTCTTATAGTTCTAAAAGTGTGTCTGTGCAGTCTCTAGGATTTGCTGCACACTTAAAACATGTCATCTGTGAATAGTGACAATTTCGTTGCCATCTTCTCAATTCCTATACCTTTCATTTTTTTCCTTCACCTTACTCCCCCTGCTGGTATTCAGTACAATGCGCCACAGAAGGGAAGATGATGGGCATCCTTGTCTTGTCACAAAGGATGTTTATATACAGTTCACTATTAAACACGATGCCTGCTGTAGGTTCCTTGTAGGAGTCTCTCACCAGATTAAGGAAGTTATTTTATATTTCTTGTATGATAAGTGGTTTCTGAAAATCGTTTTTCAGATTTTATTCAATGTTTCTTCTGCATTTTTTATTGTGATTTCTCTTTTAATATTGCAATGTATCATTCTTCTAATGTTGAACCGATTTTGCATCCTTGGAATGCAAGAACCAGACTTGTCCATTATGTACTAGCCAGCACTATACCTGGAACTAGTGTGAATGAGGCATCGTTTATTCTTTGGAATTGTTTTATTCTCTGGAGGATCTTGTGTAAGGTTGGAATTTCCTATCAGTGAAGATCTCTGAGCCAGTTTTGGGGCTGGCTGTTTGTTTTGAGACAGAGTCTCACTCTTTGGCCCAGGCTGGAGTGCAGTAGCACCATCTCAGCTCACTGCAACCTTCACCTCCTGGGCTCAAGTGATTCTCCTGCCTCAGCTTCTGGAGTAGCTGGGAATACAGGCTCGTGCCACCACACTCAGCTAATTTTTGTATTTTTAGTAGAGAAGAGGTTTCATCATGTTGGCCAGGCTGGTCACAAACCCCTGACCTCAAGTGATCCACCCACCTTGGCCTCCCAAAGTGCTGAGAATACAGGCATGAGCCACCGCACCCCCACCTAACCCAGTTTTCTTTGTGGGAATATTTTTCACTACTTATTCAATACCCTTACAAGAATTGAGATTTTCTACTTCTTCTTGAGTCAAATATATGTGTTGGATTAGATTTTTCTAATATTCTCATTTCATCTTAAAGTCTTGGCATAATATGTTGTTAAAATTGACTCTACTACCCATTTTAGGTATTCTACATCTATAAAAGAAACCCCCGCCCCCAGCCCTGTTTACACTCAATATGATTTGTGCCTTCTTCTGTTTTTTTTGTTTGTTTTTTGTTTTTTTTTTTCTGGTATGGAATCTTACTCTATCACGTAAGCTAAAGTGTAGTGGTGCAGTGGTGCGATCTCGGCTCACTGCAACCTCTGCCTCCCCGGTTCAAGTGATTCTCCTGCCTCAGCCTCCCGAGTAGCTGGGACTACAGGCAAGTGCCACCACACCCGATGACTTTTTTGTATTTTTAGTAGAGACAGGGTTTCGCCATGTTGGCCAGGCTGTTCTTGAACTCCTGACCTCAAGTGATCCGCCCACCTCAGCCTCCCAAAGTGCTGAAATTACAGGAGTGAGCACTGCACCCACTCCTTTCTTCTGTTCTTGATAAATTCACCAAATCATTTTCAATTTCTGTAATACCATAAAGGAACCAACTGCCACTTTCTTGCTACATCATCCCACTGAATATATGATCTACTTCTTTAATACTTGTTCTTCCCTTTCTTACTTCCTTCATTCAATTTTTCAAGATTTTACTGCCTTTTTCTGAGATCTGTGCTTAGCTCATTCCTTTTCAGCTTATTTTCTATAAAATTTCTACACCTATTTTAAGGTTATCAATTTCCCTCTATGTACTATGTTAGTTGTATCTCACAAGGTTTTTATGTTGTGATTTCATTACTGTTTAGTTCAAAATGTGATCTAATTACCAATTTGAGAATCTCTCTAAATCACTGGGAACATGTTTCCTCATTTCTAAGCATATGAGGATGTTCTAGTTATATTTTTGTGACTGATTTCTAGTATTTTGCTTACAGAACATATGCGGAATGTTTTGGTCCTTTGAAATTTCTTTAGTCTTGCTGTGCAGCCCCACATATGGTCCATGTCTTAGTCCCTTTGGGCTGTTACAACAAAATCCCATAAAATGGGTGGCTCATAAACAACAGAAATTTATTTTTCACAGTTCTGGAGGCTGAGAAGTCCCAGATCAAGGCACCAGCAGATTCAGTGTCTGGTGAGGACTTGTTTCCTGGTTCACAAAGGGTGCCTTCTTGTTGTGTCCTCATATGCTGGAAGGGACCGGGCAGCTCTCTGAGGCTTCTTTTATAAGGGCACTAATCCCATTCATAAGGGCCCTGGCCTCACAACCTAGTTGCTTCCCAATGGCCCCACTTCCTAACACCATCACGTTAAGTTTCAATGTATGAATTCTGGGAACATAAGAATTCAAACCACAGTAGTCAATTTTTGCCCATGGTCCTTTTTTCTTTTTTTTTTTTTTTGAAATGGAGTTTCGCTCTTGTTGCCCAGGCTTGAGTGCAATGGCGCAAACTTGGCTCACCGCAACCTCTGCCTCCCAGGTTCAAGTGATTCTCCTGCCTCAGCCTCCTTAGTAACTATGATTACAGGCATGTGCCACCATGTCCAGATGGGGTTTCTCCATGTTGGTCAGGCTGGTATCGAACTCCCAACCTCAGGTGATTCACCCGCCTCGGCCTCCGAAAGTGCTGGGATTACTGGCATGAATCACCACACTTGTCTGGTCCTTTTCTGCTTGAAGAGAATATACATCCCATAACTCTGGATGCAATGTTCCATAGATAAGTCCATTAAGTCACGTCGATTATGTCTTCTAATCTTATGATATCTTCTTCTAGTTATTTCAAGTACTGCTTCTTGGCCATAAAGTTTTAAAATTTGATGTCAATATAACTATGCCAATCTTCCTTGGAGTAGAAATTTCATGGTATCTTATTAGCCATTCTCTGTCTTAGCCCACCATTCTGGAAATAAGAGCTCTTCTCCAAAAGGTTATCTTCATGCATCATTTCTGAAAAGTGCCCTTATATTGTGCAAAGAGTTGTGTCTGTTCTTGCATTTCCAACAGTTTAGTCACATCTCTATGATAGGATTTCTTGACCTTTTCTGTGCAGTATCTGGGGCAGGGGCAGTACTGCCGGGTGCCCCTCCTCCAATGCTTCCAGAGCACACATGTAACATCTGTTATAGACCATGTCAGAGAGCCATCCTGCAGGTCCCAGAAACACGATTCAAATGGCCTTAGACGAAGAGGGAGCTATTGCCTTGCATAACTGGAAATCCAGACATGGAACACTCAGGGCTGCCTGAACCTGGAGGCTCAGTCCTGTTTGGGATTCTCTCTGCCCTGTCTTCATCTCTGCATTGGCTGGCTTCCCTCATGGAGGCAAACAGCTCTGGCAGAGCAGGGCCTTACCCCTGTACATGATACCATCCAAAGAAGGAGGAGGTTGAGACCAGAATCCCAGGAGATGCAGAGGCCCATTCCTGATGACCAAGACCAGGGCTGAGGCCTACTTGCCTTCCTCAGGGTAACCAGGGGTGGGGTGGTGCCGGCCTCAGGCCTAGGACAGGCAAATGATCACCCCCAACCCCACCCTGCCAGGCCAGGGACAGTGGAGATTCCTGAGCAAGCACAGCTCAAGAACCAACCAAAAATTCCAGCAAGAGCAACACACTCGGCAGAACTCGGGAGACGCAGCAGGAACCAGGTCCAAGGCCTCTGGTGTAAGGGTCTCCCCAATGTGAGCGTGGGGTTAGGAATCCCTGCTGGGGGTAGCTCAGCATCAGGTTGGGGCTGTTGGCAGACCTCTGCTGGCCCTTGGCAGCCAGGTCCCTGCTCTGTCCCTGCCTGAAGTCTTGAGGACTTCCCTTGTGTCCACTCTCAGCCTGATTTTCCCACCTCCTTGCCAAGCATGGGCATCCCCTCTGCCCCTGCCCTGGCCCTGCTGCAGATGTTACAGAGGGAGAAGACCATGAGATTTGGGTCATACCTTTGTCCAATTTCAGGTCCAGTCACTTCCAACCAGGGATACTTAAGCCATTACACCTTTCAGGGTAATGGCTACTTCAAGCTCATATGCACCATGTTTTGTTGATTTGAGGAATTAATGAACATGTAGGTGAATGGTCTGTCATGTTACTGGGCACAGGATATGGGCTCAGCACTGGTCACCCCTTCCTTTACTCTTGGATCAGAGACAAGCGAGCCTGTACCACAGTCCTTGAGCACTGGGGGCTGACTTCACATACACTGCAGGTCACCCAGAGATACACAGGCCAGCATCCACAGTAGGCTGAGCCGAGGGATGGAGTCACAATCACACAGGGGAAGAGGCTGAACAAAAGGGAGAGTGGGCCAGATGTGAGTGGGGTGGCTCACGCCTGTAATCCCACCACTTTGGGAGGATGAGGAGGGAGGATGACTTGAGGCCAGGAGTTCCAGACCAGCCCTGGGAACAAAATGAGACCCCTTTATCTATTAAAAATATTTTGTTTAATCAGCCATGCACTTGTAGACTCAGCTGCTTGGGAGGCTGAGGCAGGAGGATTAGCTGAACCCAAGAGTTCAAAGCTGCAGTGAGCTATGATCACATCCAATGCACTCCAGCCTAGGCAAGAGAAAAGAAAAAAGAAAAGAAGAAAGGGAGAGAGGAAAGGACAGATGGAGGGAGGAAGGGAAAGAGAGAGAGTGAGAGAGAGATTGAGACAGAGACAGAGAGTTGGCTTTGGGGCCTGAAGAAGGCAGGATACCCATTACAGGACCCAACCAGAGTTCCTCCATCAAAGTCACGATTGAGCCTTTTTAACAACCAGAACTCAGGGGACAATCACTATGGCCACACAGATGTGCAGACTGTGAAAGACGACTGGCTACAAGTCACACCACCAGCCATGAACACAAAGCCTGGTGGGCCTTTATAACTGGAGGCAAGATGTGCCTCAGTGGAGTGGGCCACGTGGACACATCTCCCAAGTCACACACAAGGTGGCCAGTGCTGAGTGGGAACAGACAATGAGAAGTCTCTGCAGCAATCCTGGGTTCCAGTGCAGTTGTCTCTTCCACTTGAACCTTATAATCTGGCACATTCAGTGGAATCCAAAGTGTCCATGGAGACTGGGTGTGCTGCTCAGAGCATCTGGCAAGCAGCAGAAGAATCACTGTGCAGACCACTAGGACATGGGAGCAAGTCTGCACCCTCTTCTGCAGGTGACCCTGCTTCCTCTGAGAAACTGCTTCCACTCACCACTGGGCCTTGGTGGAAACTGAATGCCTACCCATAGAACACCAGGCAAGCACCCAGCCTGAGCTTCCCACCAGGGCTGCTTCGGTGCCCTGACCCAAGCAGCCAAAGCAGCAATCAATCACCAGGGAAACTGCCTATACGAGCCCAGGCTCAGTCAGGCCCAGAAGGGACAAGCAAGTTTCATGAGCAGGTGGCTCAGATCCCTCAACACCTGCTCCTCTCCCTCCATCCAGCCTAAGGCCTCCTGGGCTGTTGCTCAGGACCAACTGACTGAGGAAGAAAACACATGAGCTTGATTACAGCTAGGTGTGCACAATGTGCTGCTGACCCCTGAAAGTGGCCAGTTACACACTGCTGCACCACTCGAGCTGCCCCGAATGACGCAGGGAAGGTCGGCTTGCCCAGGGGCTGGAGACTGATGGGGATATTTCACTGGCAACTTGGTCTGAATTGAGAGATGGAAAATAATACAGACGATGGTGATTCATGAGGAGTTGCTAGAGGTTTGGGTTGATGGTCAGGGACTCAGGAGGATCAATGATCAGATTTGAAAATTAATGACAAGGAAGGGTGGGAAGAGGCATAGGGATGGGCCCCTCATTATGGACACTATGAGTAGACGGCAGCATTGCATATGAATATTCACCACATGGCACATGAACACTCTGCAGAGGCCTCAATAATCAGGTAGACAAAATAACACATTCCATAGATGTCAGTCAACCTCATTCCCCAGCCATCCCAGTGTTTGCCCAATGGACTCATGGACAGAAGGAACAGTCATGGTGGCACGCATAGAGGCTGTCCATTACCTCATGAGCATGGCTGTTAGGGCTTGGATGTGGTTTTCCCCCTCCAAAATGCATGTTGAAATTCAGTCCCCATTGTGGCAATGTTGGGAGGTGGGACTTCCTGGGAGATATTTGGGTCATGGGAGCAGATCTGTTGTGAATGGATTAATGCCTTTCCTGGGAGTGAGTTATTGGTCTCTCAGGAATGGATTACTTCCCTCCACAGCAAGTTGTTAAATAACAGAGTCTGGCTTCCTTAGTTTCTCTCTCTTGCTTCCTCTCTCTCTGTAAGGTCACTTTGCCTGCTTCCCTTCCATCTTCTGCCATGAGCTGAAGCAGCCTGAGGTCCTGACCAGATGTAGCTGCCCAACCTTGAACCTTCCAGCCACCAGAATCATGAGCCAAGTAAACATCTTTTCTTTATAAATTACCCAGCCTGGGTTATTTTTTTTATAATAACACTAAATGAACTAAGATGGAAAACCTCCCTGTTCCTAAGGTTGACCTGGTTACCAGTGATAAAGCAGCCAATCTGTCAAGGGCAGAGACCAACACCAAGACCCCGATATAGCACTAATGTCGGGGACCAGCCAGCCTCCTACTGGCAGATTAATTCCATTGATCTCTTCCACCACAGAATGGGCACAAATTCTGGATATGGATTTGCCATCCCTGCTTGTAATGCTTCTTCCAGCATCACCAACCCTGAACTCCTGTGATCCTTGGCCACCATTGCATCATTCCCCACAGTGCTGTGTCTAATCAGGTAACTCATTCCACTGGCAAAGGAACTGCAGCATGGAATTAACTGCTCTTACCACATACCCATGCCCAGGAGTGGCCAGACTAACTAAAAGTGGAGTGAGTTACTGAAGACTCAGTTGTGGCACAAATTGAGAGAGAGCACCCTGAAATATGGAGGTTCTATCTTAAGGGTACAGTCTATGCTTTAAATCAAGACCATCAAGAGACAGTGTTTTAAGAGTGCCTTGGGTATTTTTAAATCAGGTATGGCAAGACATGCAGACATGGAAATAGCTGGTATAAAGAAAAGGTTTGCTATACTCACAGATCTCAAGGAAAGTGAACACAGCAAGCCACACAGAGCCACACAGAGAAGCACCAGCCTTCGTCAGGAGGCAGAAGGGAGAGGGGAAAACACAGGCAAGAGCCTCTATTGTGGTTTCCCCTGGGAAGGAACAGGGGAGGCAAGGTAAGCAGAATTAGGATTGGCTAGTTTGAATGATTTTGGTGGGCTCTGGAGCACAGGAACAACTAGATACCTACTTGTCTGGTACCTGGTCTTGGAGTGATGAGGGCATGTGGATAGCAGCCCAGTGTGTGAGAGCCCAGGAAAGAAAGAGCTTCAGGGTATGGGTTCTGGATTGGTTGGTTTGCACAAGAAAGGCTCGCTGTTTGCCATCTCTAAGAATTAGCTAACCCTGCAAGGGGCAGTGCCCCAGGGTCAGCAGGGCCCCAGATGTCAGATCATCAAAAAAACAGAAAATAAAAGAGCATGGTTAATACACACAGTCTCCCCAGGAGCCACAATACATGGGTCTGAGAACAGATGGATAGAAGTGAGAGTGGCTTCTTTCACAAATAAACCTTCTAATACACTCAAATAAGGTTTGCTTGCTATCCGAACATTTGAGCTCTGCTGTTTTGAAGATCTTAGTTCCCAAGAATATAATGCCTCTCCCAGGGGACACCACAATGGCTCCACTGAGTTGGAACTAACAGTCAGAAAAGGGGGGTACTTTACTGGAAGGACTGATGTGTGCTAATGAGGGGAAATTGTGCTGCTGTGTCACACAATGGGGGCAGGAAGGACTTCATCTAGAATGCCAAGTACTCATCATCTTAGTGCTTCTGCCTACTCAGACCCTTCAAGAATGAAGGTTTAGATCTTCCCACCAAGTAAAGATCTATAACCAGTTGAGGTTCTAGCTGAAGAACAGGGAACTATTGAATGGGCAGTGGACAAAGGAAGTCACAGATAGCAGCCATGGTTCATAACTAGGGTTTACCAGGTTTAGCAAACAAAAATACAGATGTCCCTGTGAGATCGTAATTTCAGATAAATAACAAACAGTAGTACTAAAAAATACTATTTGTATGCCCTATGCAATATTGGGGACATATTTATACTTAAAAACACATTTACTGTTTGGACATCCTATATTTTATCTGGTAATCCCATTCACGACCAAGTAAAACAGCATTTTTTTCTTTGCTTGTTGTGTGTGGTATATATATGTATTTGGAGTTATTAACCATTTATCTTTTCTTATTATTACTTTATGAGTTGTTAGCAGAGTATTCAGTGAAATTGTGACTAAAGATGAAGATAAACTAATATAGTTAGCTGTGGATGCAATGGCTCTTGGGAGCCTGCATCTCGCTTGGGAGAGAGGGTGAGAATTTCGTTCATATAAAGGATAACTGCTTCTTATTAGATGGAAACAGAGTTGTTTTTTGGTTCCTCAGAAGTTCAAATGTGTGTAGAAAGATACAGAAGCTAAGTAGGAAAGCAAGTGAGCTCTGCCAGTTATCAGCAGAATGTCCTGGCTGCAAATTCCCCCTTTCTTGCCGGCTCTAGGAAGCCGACTGGTAAACAGCGCTCTCCTTTGCCCGCCTGCCGCTGCAATGTTAGGCTCTGCCAAAAGCGGGCACCTGGGGGGATGCTGCGAGGCCACCGCGGTGAGAAAGTGCTTTCCTGTTTCCCCTCTGTCCTTCCTTTTTATTCCACACAGGAGCCCATAGTTCTGGTTTGGGATGGCCCAGTCTCACCTTCGCAGCCCTGACGGACCAGCTAGCTCCAATTTGGCACTCAAGCCCCACTGTGCCCCTCTCGCAGCCACTTCCACAGCATCCAGCCTCCTCCACCACTGGCCATGGTGAGCCATTTCCAGGCCCCAGCCCTGCCTGCCTGGCCCTCTGGCAAGGGACTTGAAGATCGGGTGAGCCAGATTCTGGTTTGTGCTGCCTCAGTCTGGCGGGTATTGCCCAGCCTCCTCTCTCGGACTACACCCTTTTCCTCCAAATCATTCATTCATTCATTCATTCATTCAAGTATTTATGAATCGCTTACTACATGCCAGGCAGCATTCTCGCAAACATTTGTGTGTGAGACTTTGTCTAGCTCTACATTGTCTTTTGGGTAAATACCTCGGGATGGAAGAACTAATCAGACAATAGATGTAGTTGTCGCTTTCTCAAGCAACCATCAAACTGTCAAAGTGGAGGTACAATTTTACTTACCCGTGGACAGTGTGAAGACATAAGTAGACAAAGAGTGAATACAACAAAGTCCTTACAATTCAGAAAGGAAGAGACAACAAACAAAAGTTATACACATAAATGATAATGACAGGTCATGGTAAACTGGGATAGAAATTTCCCATTTGTTTCCAAGTTTTGAAATGTACATAAATGTGCATTTATGCTGTACGTATCTTCTGGGCACATTATTTCACTCAACATTATGGTTTTGAGATCTAGCTGTGGTAATATATAGATCTAGCTCGATTATCCCAATTGCTGAGAAGCCCATATTAATATAAACGACCACTATATATATAGTGGTACATTTATATATTAGGCATTTAGGCCACATATATGAGTATATATAGGCCATATATAAAGACCATATATATAAGCCATATATATAGGCCTATATATATAAATATATATTTATTCCATATTTATCTTTCTACACACTATACATATTCCATGTTTATCTTTCTACACACTACAAATATATGGTGTGGTACATTTATATATTACACATTTAGGCTATTTATAGATATGTACCACTACATATACAGTGATACATTTATATCTTAGGCATTTAGGCTGTTCGCAGCTTTTTGCTACCACAAGTAATGCAGGAATTAGCAAATAAGATCTTCCAGATAATACCCAGAGGCAGGACTGCTGGATCAAGAGGAATGTACATTTTTAGTTTGACTGCCCTCTAGTGTGGCTGAATTTATACCCCATCAGCAATGTGTGGGTTATGTTTCTGTTAACTCTTTTTGTTCGTTTGTTTTTTTGAGACAGAGTCTTGCTCTGTCGCCCAGGCTGGAGTGCAGTGGCACTGTCTTGGCTCACTGCAAGCTCCGCCTCCCGGGTTCACGCCATTCTCCTGCCTCAGCCTCCCGAGTAGCTGGGACTACAAGTGCCCACCACCACGCCCGGCTAATTTTATTTTTTGTATTTTCAGTAGAGACAGGGTTTCACTGTATTAGTCAGGATGGTCTTGATCTCCTGACCTCGTGATCCGCCCACCTCGGCCTCCCAAAGTGCTGGGATTACAGGCTTGAACCACCGCGCCCAGCCTGTTTCTCTAACTCTTTACCGCACTTGGTATCAGTAGGCTTTTCCATTTGCACCATGCTGCTGTTACTACAACCCTCCTTTACAGCTCTCAACTAACCTAGGCAGGCAGCATGCGTGGGCCAGATACCAGTGTAGTCCTCCACTGCCATTACATATTGAGTCTCCCTCCTGTGACCGGGCAGAGGAAAAGGACTTGTTCACTCTTGTTTTCTCTAACACATTGCTTCACACAAACTTCTTTTCCAGTTCCGTGACTAATTCAATAAACTGCCTGAGCCTTAATTTCCCAATCCGTGTCGCTGAACGGTCACTGTGGCCACTGGTGTGCTGGGAAATGTTTAACAACCAACAGAGTAGCAGGGATGGTGGGAGTCCTAATTTGTAGCATTTGCCCATTTCCGTGGTATAAATAATGCCACCACGGCTCATTTCAAGCTACCAAGGTGCCCCACTGAACACAGAGTTGGGAAGAGATGCTTTTAATCATCAGCTCTCCTGAGCTGGCGCAAGCCGGTTGCAGGACACTGCTGAGCTTTTTGGAACCACGTGTCTTAATTCTTAGTTCTGGGCAGGGAGTAGTCGCCTCCCTGTGCTTCTGTACAAGTAGATAGCGACATCTGGTGGCAAAGTCAAGCAAATCCCAGACCATGTAGAGAAGGGCCTAGAGTATGGGAAAGCAAGAAACAACCCCCTTCTCCCACCAGCACCCCCACGAAAGGTTTCTGTCCTCTTCCTTAACCAACCCTGGAACCCACCAACTCCAGCAAAAACTCAATGCCTGGGAGTTCCTCTAGGGACACCCTGCAGGTCTCCCTTCCTGTGGCAGCAGGGGTAGAGTGGCTTGGCTCCTGGTGTTGGAATAAGCAGTGACGTCCTACAGCAGTCATTCCCATCTGCCTTCCCCCCGTGGTTGAGAATTCTCGGAAGAGTCCCTCAACCCAAAGCAGTCACCACAGCTCTCCTAGAACAAGAGTTACTCAGCCAGTGTGACCAGAAGCACTGGTCCACCATGAGCGTTTCCTCCTGGAATTTGGACAACCATCTCAGGGCCTTTCTTTGGTCAATTTCCTATTGATTCTGTGTGTAAGCCTTGTGTGTGGAATCTCAGTGGCCTAAATATCTCAGCCTATGGTAGGATAGGCGGGGAAGTGAGGGTGGCCCCTGCAATAGCAAAGCCATTAACCTTAGCCTTTGGCTACTAAAACCCCCTATGGCAGCAACAAGCTACTGACCACTGAATGTTCATCTCCTTTTCCACAGTGTATTCCCCTTCTTGAGACAGGATCTCCCTGTATCACCCAGGCTACAGCACAGCAGTGCTCCCTGCCATCTCGGACTCCTGGGCTCAAGTGATCCTCCTGCTTCAGCCTCCTGAGTAGCTGGGACTACAGGCACACACCACCACACTTAGCTGGTTTTTGTATTTTTTGTAGAGATGGGGAATCTCACTGTTTGCCTAAGCTGGTCTCGAACTCCTGACCTCAAGGAATCCTCCCACCTTGCCCTCCCAGAATGCTGGAATTACAGGCAAGAGCCACCGCATCCAGCTTCCATAGTGAACTGTTAAAGAAGGCATCTGTTCAGCCCAGGACTCCACTTTCCAGATCCCTAAAAGGGCAATGTGGGAAAAGATTATCAACGCAAACATGACTGCTGCTTCTACAGACAAGCTCCTGCTGCATCCTCAGGCAATTGCCTTTCCACCCTGGGGCTGATCCTCCAGTCTTGCGCCAGCCCACCCACACGCCCCTGGGCAATGATAGGCCCTTCCACAGACCAGCTTCTGCTCACACTCTCTGGCAAATGTCGGCCTCTGGCAGGCTACAGGTCATGGCAAAACCATGGTCTCCTGGAAAAGTCTGAATCTCAGCCTTGCCTGGGGTCCCACACCCAAGCTCTTAGCTCCTTCTCTGGCTGGCTTCCCTCCACACGAGTCGGTAGCTGCTTTCTGAAACTGCTACTCACGAATTGTGTACAGTTGTGCTTTATCCTTTTCATGAGTTCACCACTCTTTATAGTTTAACAACTCTGAAAAATTCCCTGTTCAAATTATCGGTGTGGTCTGCCTCCTGAGTCTACCCTGATTGACCCAATATCTCAGCATCAAAAGATGGCATGGAAATAGAGATCATCTCCAAACTCTTACTATGATTGACCTTCAATCAAATGAAGTCAAATGAAGCCTTCAGGCATTGCATCTTGCAGAATGCAGTCAGCTGCCACAGGGAACTGCAGAAGGCAAGCTCGTGACCAAACCTTAAATGCCGGTCACTCCCATCTAAATTGGGTTAAAATGGGGATAGATATCAGCCAGTGAGAACACAGGCAGCTTTCTTTGGAATGGCCATTTCACGGGTGGTGGGTGAGCAAGAATGGATGCAGATGCCCTCTCCTCTCCAATGAGCAATGTGGACTACAAAGCCCACAAGGATTCATGAGATTTAATCCTAGAATAACTACCCCAGAGAAGCCCGCCCAGCAGGGTATAAAAGAAATCAAGAATTTCTGGTGGACTCAGAACGTGTCACAGCTCAGGGCCAAATAAATACACTCCTGCAAATGCCTCGGGCCTACCTCTAGTAAAAAGTGACAGGACAGCCATGTGTCCAAAAGCTTGTGCACTGCATAGCAAAGAGAAAACCAATTTTCCTTTTAGCCTTTGCTCCCCTATAGACATCATATGACCAGAGTGAGGATGGACACTCAGCTCTCTATCTTTTCAAATATTTCCCCATCTCCAAGTTCACAGAGAGAAAACCCGTCATGTCACCATAGTGATGACTCCTCTAATGATGGTTCAGAGTGGAAAACTTCTGACTTCAGGGATGGCCTCGCACAAGATGGACATGAACTCCAGTCCTCAAAACCCCAATGTCACATTTTTAAAAATCTGACCATCCCTCAATCAGTGTTAGGGGTTTTCATGTGGGAAACCTCAAGGAAGGTGAGAAGGCAGGGGAGGTGTAACCCACAGTAATTATTAATAAAACCGACATTCCAGGACAAACTACTGCTAAGAAGGGTGAATTTTTTTTCTAAATGATCCTTCGCAAGTAATATAAGGAACTGGAGTCCTTGGACTGATCACTATTATCATGCTAAATGGATGATAGAATACAGCTCAGGAATCAAAGATCATGAGCTTCCAACTGGCCACAAGGACAATAACCCTTTCAGCCCTTGGGTAACAAAGTCAGACAATCTGGTCTGGCAGCCAGAAGATGGTTGAGCTGGAGGGACATCCACAATGGGACAGTCCCAGTGTCTGCCCTCTCTGCTGGAAGGACATTAGCTGCTGAGAATAACTGGATCCAAATTGTTAAGGTGACCCCCCACTGCTCAGGGGGATGAAGAAAAAGATCTGGGGTGAACCAAAACCCACAAAGCAGGAACGCAGATACTTTATGTCCTTTGAAGGTCTAGTTATAAAAACAAGACCCGAAAGCAGCCTCTCGGTCTCCTCACTGCTGGCCAGCAAAACTGGGAGAGGACCATGTTGTGATACCCCCAGGATATCCTTCATGAGTGCCACCAAGATCTGCTGAGATAGGTGCCCGAGACCTGGAAAGAACACTGAACAGAGACCCAGGGATGCACACATCTTGCACGTTCTCACGAGGCCAAACCAGACTCACCACCGGAGAAATGCTAGCCAACAGTCTGTGGACAGGGGTGCAGGTTGATTATTCCAGTCCCTCCGTGACCAAGTGTGTCACCTCATCAAAAATGAAATCTGGTCAAACTACCACAACACACACGGCTAAAATACCTCATCACCGGAGGGTGCCAGAGACCACCAAATATAATCCAGACTCACGGTAGTCCGTGTAAAAGTTGCCCACCAGGTGGCGGAAATGCAGGGAGAAGGCCTGCATGTACAAATAATTTGTTTCCCAGGTCTCTCATCGCTTTCTCTGATGAGTGTGTGAATCCGACCCCAGAAGAGAACTGAACAACTATTTGGTTGCATCAGGGCTCAACTAGATTGTGCATGCTCCAAAAAGGCTCAAAAAAGTCAAATCCAAGTAACAAGGGTTTTAGCCTATGAATCAAGGCGTGGCTAGAGAAAAAAATTGCTTTAATTTGAAAAGAAGCTAGGAGGGTTGACTGACTGGTGCCTCCATCCTCGAGTCTTCCTACAGTGGGACACAGAGTGAGCAGTCAGCTGGGCATCCACATCTAGAGTGTTGAAAACCTCCTGGGGGTGGAGACAGGGGGGTTCCACTTCCAGAATGGGCAAATTGTGTATGTGTATAAAATATTTAAGATATATTTATTTAAAGTCTCTAGAAATGGCTTCAGGGCATACAGCAAATAAAAAAATGTTTAATTCAAGAAAATCTATTAAAACTTGTCAAGAACTGGGAGGGTCTGTGGCATTTCAACCATGATCTGCTCCATTCCTCCCACTGCCAGTAAAATGTGACAGAAACTCCACTCCAGGTGGGCGCATCCAAGAACACAGCACTGTCTCCACCCAGCTCTCAGCCAAGGGCTATGGTATTTTCCCAGGAAAGAAAATCCATCAGCATTTTTCTTCCCACCCCAGCTACCTGTTGCAGAGACTAAATTCCAGGTGACTATAGTAATTGGTTGAGGCTCTCTTCTTTTGCTCAGCCACTACTTGCGGGAAAAAGCCCTGCCTTGGGTTCAACACACTGAAAATAGTGGCACCCTCACCCAACTCATTTGTAAAGTAGAGGCTGCATGCTATGAGAAGCAAGCAGGAATACCATAGACCCTCCAACAAGCACCCACCTCCTAAAGCAGGGGTGTCACTCAGAAAGCAGCTACCTACCACGGTCCCCACCCAGCCCCAGAGCCACAGCCAAAAACTCCTGAAACATTTCCCCAAGAAGAAAGGCAGGACACAGAGAGCTCTAAAGCCCATCCTGAATGAACTGGCTTTATTTGCAAATGAGTATAAAGTTCAACATTAAGGGGACTCTCAAAACAATGGAGCTTGGGCAAAAAGTAATTGAGAGGAAACTGGTAAGTTCACTAGAGATATAAACTAGACCATAGGCCAGCTAGTTTATCAGAGAGAACCAGGAAAGGACACAGCTAAAAACAGACCTCTTGGGTTCAAAGGAAACCTCAAACACTGACCTCAAAAACTACCCCTGCAAATGAGCCAGAGTTTAATTGGATCAGTCATCTCAATAAAGGTGTTTTTTAAAGGAAAAAACAGCAGTAACAATTACACATTCTGGTCAATATGGAGTAACAGGAACTGGATTTATTCTTAGGCCTGAAATAATTTTAAAAACAACACAAAATATTTTTAAAATTTTTTTAAGTCACTGGACATCAGACAATGAAAGATAACGGTTTATGAGAGATGAAAAATAAACAAGATGAGCCCCACAGTTGCCCCAGATTACCGCATGGAGAGTTTCCAGGCTGAGGCTCAAGGAAGAGAGAATGTAACCAGAGCCCACTGGCCTCCCCAAGTTGAAGAAACAGAGCTGCTTGGAATCACGGGCCGCTGGAGTTCATCGGGCAGAGTGCCAAAGAGGAGGGAGCTTAACAGAAAGAGAACTCGGCAAATATGACAGTGTAAGTATTCCACTGAGTAGCGATCAGTCTATGCATGAGGAATGTACCTGAGGCCAAGAAAAAGACTACCCCAAAGCATTAAACAGAACAATCCCCAGAGAAAATTCAGGGCTGAGAATAATGCCTGACCTCATCAACAAGTACAGAAAATCTTATAATTCAGGAAGTACCAGGTAGAGCACTCAGAGAAGTCTTCCTGATCTGTGGACAAAATTAACCATAGACTTAATGCTCTTGTGGTCTCATGTAAAAATGTGAAAAGGAAATGGAATAGATTAAACTGTTTCAAAATAATTTAACTGTGTACCAGAACAAAAACAAAACTTAAGAAAACAAAAATATCTAGCACCCATAAAGATAACATTCACAAAGTCTAGCACTCAACTACAATTAACATGCAGGCAAAGAAGTGGAAGAATATGATCCATAGTTAGGAAAATATCAGCCAGTCGAAACAGATCCAAAATTGACATAGATAATAAATAGATAAGGACATTAAAGCAGTTATTATAATACTATTCCACATATATAAGAAACTAGAGAAAAGATTAAACATTTTTGGAAAATAGAAGGCTTTTTTCTAAAGCCAAATTAAATTTATAGAGAACAATGTGATGAAAAATACACTAGATGGAATTAATGACAGATTAGAAACTGCAGAAGAAAAGATTAGTGAACTTGAAGGCAGAGCAGTAGAAATTACACAAAATTGTTAAAGTAAAGGTTAAAGAACTAAAAAACTAAAGAGAACATCAGTGACCTGTGAGATAACTGCCAGTGGTAAAATATATATGTGGTTAAAGTCTCTGAAAAAGAAGGGGGATTTGAAAAAATAATGACAGAAAACTTTCATAATGTGATGAAAGCTGTATATCTACAGGTTGAAAAAGTTCAGCAAACCAAAATCACAAAAACATGAAGAAAACCTTACCAAGTCACATTATGATCATCAAATTTCTTAAACCAACTAATCTAAGAGAAAATTTTAAGTGATCAGAAGAAAAATACATTATATGCAGAAGAACAAAGATAAGGATGACAGCAGATTTCTCAGAAAAACAATGCAAGTGGTCAGGCACAGTGGCTCATGCCTGTAATCCCAGCACTTTGGGAGGCCAAAATGGGAGGATCACTTGAGGCCAGGAGTTCAAGACCAACCTGGGCAACATAGCAAGACCCTATCTCTATTGAAAAAAAAAAAAAATTTTTTTTTTTTTTAATTAGCTGGTGTGATGGTGCATCACTGTAGTCCTAGCTACTCAGGAGGCTAAGGCAGGAGGATCACTTGAGCCCAGGAGTTGGAAGCTGCACTCAGCTATAATCATATCACTGCACTCCAGCCTGAGCAACAGAGTGAGACCCCGTCTCAACAAAATAAAAAATAAAAGACAAATGCAAGGTAGAAGAGAGTGGAACAACATCTTTAAAGAATTTAAAGGAAAAAAGTTCATCCTAGAATTCTTCACCTAGTACAAATATCTTTCGAAAAAGAAGGCTGAGTTTTTTTAGACATACAAAAACTGAATGTATCATCGAATTTTCACTATAAGAAATTTTAAAGAAAGTCTTCAAGCAAAAAGAAAGTGATATCACATGGAAATCTGGTTCTACACAAAGGAATAATGAAGGGTGCCCAAAATGGAAACTATGTGGATAAATATACAGACTTGTTCATAATTATTTAAATCTCTTTAAAGAATATTAAACTATTTAAAAGAGAAATAATGACATTCACAAACTAAAATTTAAGATTTGTAAGTAAAGTAAAACATACAACAATATCACAGAAACTAGGAGAGGAGAAATGAAGTACAGACACTGGGAGATCAGTTCCAGGACCACCCAAGGATACCAAAATCTAAGGATGCTCTAGTGCCTGATATAAAATAATGTAGCATTTGCATATAACTTAAGCACATTCTCCCATATACTTTAAATCATCTCTAGATTACTTACAATAGCTAATGCATGTAAATTATCTGTAAATAGTTATACTGTATTGCTTTTATTGTTGTATTAGTTTTAGCAATAAAATATTTTTTAATTTTTCATTTTACTTTTGGTGGGTACCTAGGTAGGTGTATATATTTATGGGATACATGAGATGTTTTCACACAGGCTTGCAATGTGTAATAATCACATCTTGTAAAATTGGGTATCTATCCTCCTGAAGAATTTATTCTTTGTGTTACAAACAATTCAATTACACTCTTTTAGTTATTTTTAAATGTATAATTAAATTATTATTGACTATACTTTGTTGTGCTGTCAAACTCATTCATATTCATTATTTTTAACTACATTTTTGTACCCATTAACCAACCCCACCTACCTCTCCCCCTCCTACCCCCATCTCATCCTCTGGTAACCATCCTTCTACTCTCTATCTTCATGTGTTCAATTTCTTCGATTTTTAGATCCCATAAGTAAGTGAGAACATGTGTTTGCCTTTCTGGGCCTGGCTTATTTCACTTAGCACAATGACCTCCAGTGCCATCCATGTTGTTGCAAATGACAGGATCTCTTATGGCTGAATAGTACTCCATTGTGTATATATACCACATTTTCTTTATCTGTTCATCTGCTGAAGAACACTTAGGTTGCTTCCAAATTTTGGCTATTGTGAGTAGTGCTGCAACAAACATGGGAGTACAGATATCTCCTTAATATACTGATTTCCTTACTTTTGGGTATATATCCAGCAGTGGGATTGCTGGATTATATGGTAACTCTAATTTTAGTTTTTTGAGGAAACTCTAAACTGTTCTCGATGGTGGTTGTACTAATTTACATTCCTACCAACAGTGTACAAGGGTTCCCTTTTCTCCATATCCTCTCTAGCATTTGTTATTGCCTATCTTTCGGATATAAGCCATTTTAACTAGGATGAGATATCTCATTGGAGTTTCGATTTGCATTTCTCTGATGATCAATGATGTTGAGCACCTTTTCATATGCCTGTTTGCTATTTGTATGTCTTCTTTTGAGAAATGTCAATTCAAACATTTTGCCCATTTTTGGATAGCACTATTAGATATTTTCCTATAGAGTTGTTTGAGCTCCTTATACATTCTCATTATAAATCACTTCTCAGATGGGTAGTTTGCAAATATTTTCTCCCATTATCCTTCACTTTGCTGATTGTTTCCTTTGTTGTGCAAATTTTTAACTTACTCTAGTCCCATTTGTCCATTTGTGTTTTGGTTGTCTGTGCTTGCAAGGTATTACTCAATAAATTCTTGCCCAGACCAGTGTTCTGGAGAGTTTCCTCAATGTTTTCTTGTAGTAGTTTCATAGTATGAGATCTTAAAGATTTAAGTCTTTAATCTATTTTTACATTTTGTATATAGTTATAGATATGAGTCTAGTTTCATTCTTCTGCATATGGATATCCAATTTTCCCAACATCATTTATTGAAGAGATTGTCTTTTCCCCAGTGTATGTTCTTGGCACCTTTGTTGAAAATAATTTCACTGTAGGTGTGTGGATTTGCTTCTGGGTTACCCATTCTGTTTCATTGGTCTATCTGTCTGTTATTATGCTGTAACCATGCTGTTTTGTTTTATATAGCTCTACAGTATAATTTAAAGCAAGGTAATGAGATTCCTAAGTTTTGTTCTTTTTGCTTAGTATACTTTTGACTATTTGGAGCCTTTTGTGGTTCCATAAACATTTTTAATTTTTTTTATTTCTATGAAGAATGTCATTGGTATTTTGATAGGAATTGCATTGACTCTGAATATTGCTTTAGGTAGCATAGAATATCTTAACAATATTGATTCTTCCAACCAATGAAAATTGAGTATTTTTCCATTTTTTGGTGTTCTCTTCAATTTCTTTCATCAGTATTTTATAGTTTTCTCTGCAGAGATCATTGACTTCTTTGGTTAATTCCTAGGTATTTTATTTGTGGCTACTGTAAATGGGATTACTTTTTTTGTTTCTTTTTCAGATTGTTCACTGTTGGCATACAGAAATGCTACTGATTTTTGTACATTGCTTTTGCATTCTGTAACTTTACTGAATTTATCAGTTCTAATAGTTTTTTGGGGGGGGTTTTAGGTTCTTCTGAATATAATATTATATCATCTATAAACAAGGATAACTGGACTTCTTTCTTTCCTATTTCAATGCCAGTTATTTCATTCTCTTGCCTAATTACTCTAGCTAGGACTTCCAGTAATGTATCCAGTAACAGTGGTGACAGTGGGCATCTTTGTCATGTTCCAAATCTTAGAGGAAAGGCTTTCAGTTTTTTCCCATTCAGTTTGACACTGACCATGGGTCTGTCATATATGGCTTTTATTATGCTGAAATGTGTTTCTTCCATACCTAGTTTTCCAAGGGTTTTTATCATGTTGAACTTTATCAAATTATTCCTCAGTATCAATTAAAATCATTATTATTTTTTCCTTTATTCTGTTGACATGATCTCTCACATTGATTAATTTGCTATGTTGAACTATCTTTGCATGCCAGGAATAAATCCCTCTTGGTCATGATGATCTTTTGTTGATTTTGGCTTGCTACTATTTTGTTGAGAATTTTTGCACCAATTTTCATCAAAGATATTGGCCTGTAGTTTTTTTTGTTTTTTTTTCCCAATGTATCTTTGTCTGACTTTGGTATCAGGGTAATACCAGCCTTGTAGAATGAATTGGAAAGTATTCCCTCCTCTATATTTTAGAGTAGTTTGAGTAAGATTGATATTAGTTCTTCTTTAAACATCTGGTAGAATTAATCAGTGAAATCATTGGGTCTTGGGCTTTACTTTACTGGGAGAATTTTTATTATGGCTTCAATCTCATTACTTGTTATTGGTCTGTTCAAGTTTTAAATTTCTTCATGGTTCAATCTTGGTAGGTTGCATGTGTCTAGGAATTTGTCCATTTCTTCTAGATTTTTCTAACTTATTGACATACGATTGCTCATAGTAGCCACTAATGATCCTTTTTTAATTTCTGCAGTATCAGTTGTAATGTCTTTATCTCTAATTTTATTTTTTTCTTAATCTAAAGTTTTGTCAATTTTGTTTACCTTTCTTTAAAAACAACTTTTTGTCTCATTGACCTTTTGTATTGTTTTCTTCATTTCAATTTCATTTATCTCTGCTTTAATCTTTATTATTTCTTTCCCTCTACCAATATGGGGTTTGGTTTTCTCTTGTTTTTCCAGTTCTTAAAGGTGCATCTTAAAGACGTTTATTTGAATTTTTTTTTTTCTTTTTTGACATAGGCACTTACAGCTATAAACTTCCCTCTTAGTACTACTTTTGCCATTTCTCATAGATTTTGGTATGTTGTGTTTCTCTTATTACTTGTTTCAAGAAATTTTTCAATTTCCTTCTTAATTTATTGACCCACTGGTCATTCAGGAGCATATTGGTAATTTACATGTATTTATATTGTTTCCAAAATTGCTATTATTGATTTCTAGTTTAGTTCTATTGTGATCAGAGAAGACACATTATATCTTGATATTATTCCAATTATTTTAATGATTTAAGACTTGTTTTCTGACCTAACATATGGTCTACTTTGAGAATGATCCATGTGCTTAGGAAAAGAATATGCATTCTTCAGCTGTTGGATGAAATGTTCAGTAAATATCTATTAGGTCCATTTGGACTATCACAGATTAAGTCTGATGTTTGTTGCTTTTTGTCTGGAGTATCTGTCCAGTGCTGAAAGTGGGGTGTTGAAGTCTCCAGCTATTATTTTATTGGAACCTATTTCTCTCTTTAGCTCTAATAATATTTGCTTTATATATCTAGTTGCTCCAGTGTTGGGGGTGCGTGTGTATATATACATAATATACATAATATATGTAATATACATAATAGATATACGATTGTTATATCCTCTTGCTGAAGTGACCCTTTATCATTATATAGTGACCTTTGTGTCTCTTAGAGTTAATAAAATCCATTTTGTCTAAGTGTAGCTATTCCTGATTTTAGGTTTGTTTGTTTCCATTAGCATGGAATATTTTTTCCATCCCCTTATCTTCAGTCTATTTACTTGTTAAGTGTTTCTTGTAGGCAACAGATTATTCTATCTTTTTTTATCCATTCAGCCACACTGCTTTATTTGGAGAGTTTAGTCCATTTAGATTTGATGTTATTATTGATAAGTAAAAACTTTACTCCTGCCATTTTGTTATTTGTTTTCTGGTTGTTTTGTGATCTTTTCTTTCTTTCTTGTATTCCTTTCAGTGAAGGTGATTTTCTCTGGTGACACAATTTAGGTTCTTGCTTTCTATTTTTTATGTATTCATTGTGGCTCTTTGGTTTAAGGTTACTATGAGGCTTGAAAATACTATCTTCTTACCCATTTTTTTAGGCTAATAAGTTAACATTGCATAAATAAACAAACAAAAAGAAAATTAATAAAGACTGTACACCATAACTTTGTCCCCCTGCTTTTTCACTTTTGTTGTTTCTATGTGTATATATATATATATATATTTTTTTTTTTTTTTTTTGAGACGGAGTCTCGCGCTGTGTCACCCAGGCTGGAGTGCAGTGGCGCGATCTTGGCTCACTGCAAGCTCCGCCTCCCAGGTTCACGCCATTCTCCTGCCTCAGCCTCCGAGTAGCTGGGACTACAGGCACCCGCCACCACGCCCGGCTAGTTTTTTTTCGTATTTTTAGTAGAGACAGGGTTTCACCATGTTAGCCAGGATGGTCTCGATCTCCTGACCTCGTGATCCACCCGCCTCGGCCTCCCAAAGTGCTGGGATTACAGGCTTGAGCCACCGCACCCGGCCTTCTATGTGTATCTTATATACTGTCTATGCCTTGAAAAGTTGCGGTTATTTTTTGTTGGCTCATTGTTTAATCTTTCTACTTAAGAAAAGAGTTGCACACCACAGTGAGAGTGTTGTAATATGCTGGATTTTCTGTGTACTTTCTGTAACAGTGAGTTTTGTACCTTCAGATGATTTCTTATTGTTCATTGATGTCCTTTTCTTTCTGATTAAAGTACTCCCTTTAGCATTTATTGTAGAACAGTTCTGGTATATTAGACTGTTCCTGCACTGCTAATAAAGACATATCCAAGATAGAGTAATTTATAAAGAATAGAGGTTTAATTGACTCACTGGTTCCACATGGCTGGGGAGGCCTCACAATCACGGCAGAAGGCAAGGAAAAGCAAAGCCACATCTTACATGGTGGCAGACAAAGGGAGAATGAGTCTCAAGTGAAATGGGAAACTTCTTTAAAAACCATCAAACGTCATGAGACTTATTCACTATCATGAGAATAGCATGGGAAATATCTGCCCCCATGATTCAATTACCTCCCACCAGGTCCCTCACATGTGTGGGAACTGTGGGAGCTACAATTCAAGATGAGATTGGGACACAGCCAAACCATATCATTCTGCCCCTGACATCTTGCAAATCTCATGTCCTCACATTTCAAAACCAACCATTTCTTCCCAACAGCCTCCCAAAGTCTTAACTCATTTCAGCATTAACTCAAAAGTCCACAGTCCAAAATCTCATCTGAGACAAGGCAAGTCCCTTCTGCCTATGAGCCTGTAAAATCAAAAGCAACTTAGTTACTTTCTAGATACAATGGGAGTACAGGTATTGGGTAAATACAGCCATTCCAAATGGGAGAAATTGGCCAAAACAAAGGTGCTACAAGCCTCAAGCAAGTCCAAAATCCAGTAGGCCAGTCAAATCTTAAAGCTCCAAAATGATCTTTGACTCCATGTCTCACATCCAGGTCACGCTGACACAAGAGGTGGGTTCCCACAGTCATGGGAGGCTCCACCCCTGTGACTTTGCTGCTTTCATGGGCTGGCATTGAGTGTTTGTGGCTTCTCCAGGTGCATGGTGCAAAGCTGTTTGTGGAGCTACAGTTCTGGGGACTGGAGAACAGTGGCCTTCTTCTCACAGTTCCACTAGGCAGCGCCCAGTGGGGACTCTCTGTGGGGCTCCAACTGCACATTTCCCTTCTGCATGGCCCTGGCAGAGGTTGTTCTCCATGAGGGCCCCACACCTGCACCAAACTTCTGCCTGGACAGCCAAACATTTCCATACACGTTCTGAAATCTAGGTGGAAGTTCCCAATCCTCAATTTTTTTTTTTTTTTTTTTTTTTGAGACAGAGTCTCACTCTGTTACCCAGCCTGGAGTGCAGTGGCATGATTTTGGCTCACTGTAACCCCCACCCTCTAGGTTAAAGTGATTCTCATGCCTCAACCTCAAGTAGTGGGGACTACAGGCATGCAACCCCATGCCTGGGTAATTATATATTTTACATATATATATCTCTATATATTAATATACATTTATATATTAATATCAATATATAAATATATATATAATTATATATATATGGAGAAAGAGAGAGATGGAGTTTTACCATGTTGGCCAGGCTGGTCTCAAACTCCTGAGCACAGGTTACCTGCCCACCTTGGCCTCCCAAAGTCCTGAGATTACAGGCATCAGCCATCACACCTGGCCATCCAAAACTTCAATTCTTGACTTCTGCACACCCACAAACTCAATACCACATAGAAGCTGCCAAGACTTGGGCTTTACACCCTCTTAATCCATGACTGGACCTGTACCTTGGCCCCTTTTAGCTGTAACAGCCATAATTAGAGTGTTTAGGATGCGGGGCACCAAGTCCCTAGGCTCCCCACAGCAGGGGGTCCAGGGCCCAGCCCACAAAACCATTTTTTCCTCCTAGGCCTCTGGGCCAATTATGGGAGAGGCTGCCCCAAAGGTGTCTGACATGCCCTGGAGACATTTTCCCATTGTATTGTCAATTAACATTTGATTCCTCTTTACACAAATTTCTGCAGCCAGCTTCAATTTCTCTCGAGAAAATGCGTTTTTCTTTTCTATCACATTGTCAGGCTGCAAATTTTCCAAACTTTTATGCTGTTTTCCTTTTAAAACTCATGCTTTTAACAGCACCCAAAGCACCTCTCGAATGCTTTACTGCTTAGAATTTTTTTCCACCAGACACCCTAAATCATCTCCCTGAAGTTCAAAGTTCCACAGATCTCTACAACAGGGCAAAATGCCCCCAGTCTCTTTGCTAAAACATAGCAAGATTCACCTTTATTCCAGTTCCCAGTAAGTTCCTTATCTCGATCTGAGACCACCTCAGCCTCGATTTCATTGTCCATATCACTATCAGCATTTTGGTCAAAGCCATTCAACAAATCTCTAGGAAGCTGCAAACTTTCCCACATTTTCTTGTCTTCTTCTGAGCCCTCCAAACTGTTCCAATCTCTCCCTGTTACCCAGCTCCAAAGTCGCTTACACATTTTTAGGTATCTTTACAACAGCATCCCACTCTTGGTACCAATTTATTGTATTAGTTTGTTCTCACAATGCTAATAAAGACATACCTGAGACTGGGTAATGTATAAAGAAAACAGGTTTAATTGACTCACAGTTCCACATGGCTCGGGAGGCCTCACAATCATGGCAGAAGGCAAGGAGGATATAAGCCACATCTTGCATGGCTGCAGGCAAAGAGAGAATGAGAACCAAGTGAAAGGAGAAACTCCTTGTAAAACCATCAGATCCTATGAGACTTATTTACTATTGCAAGAACAGCACTGGAAGACCCACCCCCACAGATTCAATTACCTCCCACTGGGTCCCTCCCACAACACACAGGAATTGTCAGAGCTACAATTCAAGATGAGATTTGGGTGGGGACAAAGCCAAAACCTATCATCTGGTGTTGATAAAATCCCTCAGCTTTTGTCTGTCAGGGGAAGTCTTTATTCCTTCTTCGTATTTGAAGAATAATTTCACCAGATATATTATTATAGGGCAAAAGGTATTTTTGTATGCCCCTTAAATATATCATGCCACTCTCTCCTGGCCTATAAGATTTCACTGAAACATCTACTGCCAGATGTGTTGGAGCATTGTATGTTATCTATTTCTTTTTTTTTTTTTTTTTGGTGTATTTAGGATCCTTTCCCTATCCTTGACCTTTGAAAGTTTGATTAGTAAATGCCCTGAGATACTCTTCTTGGGTTAAATCTGATTTAATTTTCTATAGCCTTTTTGTACTTGGATATTCATATCATATTTAGGTTTTGGAAATTCTCTATATTCCACTGAACACACTTTCTATTCATATCTCTTTCTCTATCTCTTCTTTAAGACCAATAACTCAGATTTGCCATTTTGAGGCTATGTTCTGATCTTGTAGGCATGCTTCATTCTTTTTATTACTTTTCCTTTTGAGTCCTCTGTGTATTTTTAAGTAACTGTCTTCAGGCTCACCAATTCTTTCTTTTGCTTAGTCAATTCTGCTATTAAAAAACTTTGCCAGGCACAGTGGCTCAAAACTGTAATCCCAGCACTCTGGGAGGCCAAGGCAGACAGATTGCTTCAGCTCAGGAGTTCAAGGCCAGCCTGGCCAAACATGGCAAAACTTCATCTCTGTGTAAAAATACAAAATTTAGCCAGACATGGCGGTGCATGTCTGCAGTCCGAGCTACTTGGGGGCTGAGGCAGAAAGATCACTTGACCCCAAGATCTTGAGGCTGCAGTGAGCCATGACTGTGCCACTGCACAGCAGCTGAAGCAACAAAGAGAGACCCTGTCTCAAAAAAACAAGAACGGGGGTCACTTCCAAGATGGCCAAATAGGAACTGCTCCAGTCTGCAGCTGCCAGCAAGATCAACACAGAAGACGGGTGATTTCTGCATTTCCAACTGAGGTACCTGGTTCATCCCATTGGGACTGGTTGGACAGTGGGGGCAGCCCATGGAGGGTAAGGTGAAGCTGGGCAGGGCATTGCCTCACCCAGGAAGTCCAAGGGGTCAGGGGATTTCACTTTCCTAGCCAAGGGAAGCCGTGACAGACTGTACCTGGAGAAACATGTACACTTCTGACCAAATACCGCACTTTTCCCATGGTCTTAACAAACAGCAGACCAGGAGATACCCTCCTGTGCCTGGCTTGGCAGGTCCCACACCCACGGAGCCTTACTCACTGCTAGGGCAGCAGTCTGAGTTCAACCTGCATGGTGCAGTTAAACAGGGGAGGGGCACCTGCCATTGCTGAGACTTAAGAAGCACACAGTGTAAACAAAGAGGTCTGGAAGCACAAACTGGGTGGACTCCACCATAACTCAGCAAGGGCTACTTCCTCTATAGATTCCACATCTGGGGGGAGGGCACAGTAGAACAAAAGGCAGCAGACAGCTTCTGCAGACTTAAACATCCCTGTCTGAACTCTGAAGACAACAGTGGTTCTCTCAGCACAGATTTTGAGCTCCGAGAACAGACAGACTGCCTCCTCAAGCAGGTTGCTGACCCCCATGTAGCCTGACTGGGAAACACCTCCCAGTAGGCAATGAGAGATGCCTCAAACAGGTGGGCACTCCTCTGGGATGAAGCTTCCAGAGGATGGATCAAGCAGTAATATTTGCTGTTCTGCAGCCTCTGCTGGTGACACCCAGGCAAACAGGGTCTGGAGTGGACCTCCAGAAAACTCCAACAGACCTCCAGCTGAGGGGTCTGTTAGAAGGAAAACTAACAAACAGAAAGGAATTGCATCAACATCAACAAAAAGGACATCCACACCAAAATCACATCTGTAGGTCACCAAAATCAAAGACCAAAGGTAGATAAAACCACAAAGATGGGGAGAAATCAGAGCAGAAAAGCTGAAAATTCCAAAAAGCAGAGCACCTCTTCTCCTCCAAAGGACCTCAGCTCCTCCCTAGCAAGGGAACAAAACTGTACCAGAGAATGAGTTGAACGAGTTGACAGAAGTAGGCTTCAAAAGGTCAGTAATAACAAACTTCTCTGAGCTAAAGGAGCATCTTCTAATCCATTTCAAGGAAACTAAAAACCTTGAAAAAAGCTTAGACAAATGGCTAACTAGAATGAACAGTGTAGAGAAGACCTTAAATGACCTGATGGAGCTGAAAACCATGGCACAAGAACTTCATGACGAATGCACAAGCTTCAATAGCTGAATCAATCAAGTGGAAGAAAGGATATCAGTGATTGAAGATCGAATTAATGAAATAAAGCAAGAGGACAAGATTAGAGAAAAAAGAGTAAAAACAAAGGAACAAGTAGTTCCAAGAAATATGGGACTATGTGAAAAGACCAAATGGTTTGATTGGTATACAAGAAAGTGACAGGGAGAATGGAAATAAGTTAAAAAACACACTTTAGGATATTATCCAGGAGAGCTTCCCTAATCTAGCAAGGCAGGCCAACATTCAAATTCGGGAAATACAGAGAACACCATAAAGATACTCCTAGAGAAGAGCAACCCAATACATGTAACTGTCAGATTCACCAAGGTTGAAATAAAGGAAAAAATGGTAGGGGCAGCCAGAGAGAAAGGTTGGGTTACCCACAAAGGGAAGCACACCAGGCTAACAGTTGATTTCTCAGCAGAAACCCTATGAGACAGTGGGGAGCAATATTCAACATTTCTAGAGGAAAGAATTTTCAACCCAGAATCGCATATCCAGCCAAACTAACCTTCATAAGTGAAAGAGAATTAAAATCTTTTACAGACAAGCAAATGCTGAGAGAGTCTGTCACCACCAAGACTGTCTTACAAGAGCTCCTGAAAGAAGTACTAAACATGGAAAGGCACAACCAGTACCATCCACTGCAAAAACATACCAAACTGTAAAGACCATCAATGCTATGAAGAAACTACATCAATTAAGGGGCAAAATAACCAGCTGACATCATAATGACAGGATCAAATTCAAACATAACAATATTAACCTTAAATGTAAATGGGATAAATGCCCCGATTAAAAGACATAGACTGGCAAATTGGATAAAGAGTCAAGACCCACTGGTGTGCTGTATTCAGGAGACCCATCTCATGTGCAAAGACGTACATAGGTTAAAAATAAAGGGATGGAGGCAGATCTATCAAGCAAAGGAAAAGCAAAAAAAAAAGCAGGGGTTGCAAACCTAGTCTGATAAAACAGACTGTAAACCAACAAAGATCAAGAGAGACAAAGAAAGTCACTACATAATGGTAAAGGGATCAATTCAACAAGAAGAGCTAACTATCCTAAATATATATGTACCCAATATAGCATCACCCAGATTCATAAAGCAAGTCCTCAGAGACTTACAAAGAGACTTAGACTCCCACAAAATAAAAATGGGAGACTTTAACACCCCACTGTCAATATTAGACAGATCAATGAGAGAGAAGGTTAACAAGGACATCTAGGACTTGAACTCAGCTCTGGTCCAAGTGGACCTGGTAGACATCTACAGAAGTCTACACCCCAAATCAACAGAATATACATTCTTCTTGGCACCACATCATACTTATTCTAAAACTGACCACATAATTGGAAGTAAAACACGCCTCAGCAAATGTAAAAGAACAGAAATCACAACAAACTGTCTCTCAGACCATACAACAGTCAAATTACAACTCAGAATTAATAAACTCACTCAAAACCACACCACTACATGGAAACTGAACAACCTGATCCTGAATGACTACTGGGTAAATAACGAAATGAAGGCAGAAATAAAGATGTTCTTTGAACCCAGTGAGAACAAAGATGCAACGTGTCCCAGAATCTCTGGGAAACACTTAAAGCAGTGTGTAGAGGGAAATTTATAGCACTAAATGCCCACAAGGGAAAGCAGAAAAGATCTAAAATCAACACCCTAACATCACAATTAAAAGAACTAGAGAAGCAAGAGCAAACACATTCAAAAGCTAGCAGAAGGCAAGAAATAAGATCAAAGCAGAACTGAAGGAGATAGAGATACAAAACAAAAAAACCCTTCAAAAAATCAATGAATCCAGTAGCTGGTTTTTTGAAAAGATCAACAAAATTGATAGACTGCTAGTAAGACTAATAAAGTAGAAAGAAGAGAAGAATCAGACAGATGCAATAAAAATGATAAAAGGGACATTACCACCGATCCCACAGAAATATAAACTACCATCAGAGAATACTATAAACACCTGTACACAAATAAACTAGAAAATCTAGAAGACATAGATAAATTCCTGGACATATACACCCTCCCAAGACTAAACCAGGAAGAAGCTGAATCTCTGAATAGACCAATAACAGGCTCTGAAATTGAGGCAATAATTAATAGCCTACAAACCAAAAAAAGTCCAGGACCAGATGGATTCACAGCCAAATTCTACCAGACATACAAAGAGGAGCTGGTACCATTCCTTCTGAAACTATTTCAATCAACAGAAAAAGAGGTAATCCTCCCTAAACTCATTTTATGAGGCCAGCATCATCCTAATATCAAAGCCTGGCAGAGACACAACAAAAAAAAGAGAGTATTAGGCCAATATCCCTGATGAACATTGATGCGAAAATCCTCAATAAAATACTGGCAAACCGACTCCAGCAGCTCATCAAAAAGCTTATCCACCCCATAATCAAGTTGGCTTTATCCATACCATGTAAGGCTGGTTCAACATATGAAAATCAATATATGTAATCCATCACATAAACAGAACCAAAGACAAAAATCACATGATTATCTCAATAGACGCAGAAAAGGCCTTTGACAAAATTCAACAGTCCTTCATGCTAAAAGCTGTCAATAAACTAGGTATTGATGGAATGTATCTCAAAATAGTAAGAGGTATTTGTGACAAACCTACAGCCAATATCATACTGAATGGGCAAAAACTGGAAGCATTCCCTTTGAAAACCAGCAAAAGACAAGGATGCCCTCTCTCACCACTCCTATTCAATGTAACGTTGGAAGTTCTGGCTAGGGCAATCAGGCAAGAGAAAGAGGAAAAGAGGAAGAAATAATTCAATTAGGAAAAGAGGAAGTCAAATTGTCCCTGTTTGCAGATGACATGATTGTCTATTTAGAAAACCCCATCGTCTCAGCCCCAAATCTCCATAAGCTGATAAGCAACTTCAACAAAGTCTCAGGATACAAAATTAATGTACAAAAATCACAAGCATTCCTATAAACCAATAATAGACAAGAGAGCCAAATCACGAGTGAACTCCCATTCACAATTTCTACAAAGAGAATAAAATACCTACAAATCCAACTTACAAGGGAAATGAAGGACCTCTTCAAGGAGAACTATAAACCACTCCTCATGAAATAAAAGAGAACACAAAAAAATGGAAGAACATTCCATGCTCATGGATAGGAAGAATCACTATCATGAAAATGGCCATACTGCCCAAGGTAATGTATAGATTCAATGCTATCCCCCATCAAGCTACCACTGACTTTCTTCACCAAATTGAAAAAAAAACTACTTTAAAGTTCATATGAAACAAAATGAGAGCCCACATAGCCAAGACAACCCTAAGCAAAAAGAACAAAGCTGGAGGCATCATATTACCTGACTTTCAACTATACTACAAGGCTACAGTAACCAAAACAGCATGGTACTGGTACCAAAACAGATATATAGACCAATGGAACAGAACAGAGGCCTCATAAATAACACCACACATCTACAATCATCTGATCTTTGACAAACCTGACAAAAACAAGAAATGGGGAAAGGATTCCCTATTTAATAAATGGTGCTGGGAAAACTGGCTGCCATATGTAGAAAGCTGAAACTGGACCCCTTCCTTACACCGTACTCAAAAATTAACTCAAGGTGGAATAAAGACTTAAATGTAAGACCTAACACCATCAAAACCCTGGAAGGTAACCTAGGCAATACCATTCAGGACATAGGCATGGGGAAAGACTTCATGACTAAAACACCAAAAGCAATGGCAACAAAAGCCAAAATAGACAAATGGCATCTAGTTAAACTAAGGAGCTTCTGCACAGCAAAAGAAACTATCATCAGAGTGAACAGGCAACCTGCAGAATGGGAGAAAATTTTTGCAATCTACCCATCTGACAAAGGGCTAATATCCAGAGTCTACAAAGAACTTAAACAAATTTACAAAAAAAAAAACCCCATCAAAAACTGAGCAAATGGTATGAACAGACACTTATGCAGCCAACAGACATATGCAAAAATGTTCATCATCACTGGTCATCAGAGAAATGCAAATCAAAATTAAAATGAGATACCATCTCATGCCAGTTAGAATGGCAATCATTAAAAAGTCAGGAATCAACAGATGATGGAGAGGATGTTGATAAATATTAACACTTTTACACTGTTGGTGGGAGTGTAAATTAGTTCAACCATTGTGAAAGTGTGGCAATTCCTCAAGGATTTAGAACCACAAATACCATTTAACCCAGTGATCCCGTTACTGGGTGTATACCCGAAGGTTTATAAATCATGCTACTCTAAAGACGCACACATACACATTTATTGCAGTGCTATTCACATAAGCAAAGACTTGGAACCAACCCATCAATGATAGACTGGATTAAGAAAATGTGGCACATATACACCATGGAATACTATGCAGCCATAAAGAAAGGATGAGTTCATGTCCTTTGCAGGGACATGGATGAAGCTGGGAACCATCATTCTAAGCAAACTATCACAGGCACAGAAAACCAAAACCGAACACCGCGTGTTCTCACTCACAGGTGGGAGTTGAACAATGAAAATACATGGACACAGGGTGGGAAACATCACACACCAGGGCCTGTCACGGGTGGGTGTCTGGGGAAGGGATAGCATTAGGAGAAATACCTAAGGTAAATAACGAGTTGATGGGTGCAGCAAACCAACATGGCACATGTATACCTATGTAACGAACCTGCAAGCTGTGCACATGTACCCTAGAACTTAAAATATAATTAAAAAAAAAAAAAAGAAGAAAGAAAAAAAGTTCATCGATATAACCAAAAACCACTTACACTCCTAAAGATATTGAAATCTGGGGGTGGGGGGTGGGGGGAGATATCCCTTAACCACACTATCCAGGGCCAGATACAGCCCATGTTCCACTGGAAGGTCTAGTGAGTATGAAAGTTTAGGTTGGTGTCACTTATGTCCCCTAAGCTGAGCTGTTAACCATTAGAGGCCTCCGCCTGGCCTGCTTCACTAAGCAGGAGTGGCTGGTGACAATGCCACCAAGACAACACCACCAATTGCTAACCAATGGTGGAGTTTTTATTTTGGGTGGCCCCTACTGAGCTGAAGACTGCATGCCCATGTGACCTTACTTTGGGGTGTTTATTGGGTCACAGCTTCTTACTGTGGGACATGTGGCCCTTTGAAGTACAATCTTTGGACAACCTTGAGGGCTTACGCATCACTGCACTGCTAGTGGGCAGCTGCAGCAATGGAGTTGTGGACTTCTTTAAGAGATCTTTTTTTTTTTTTTTTTTTTTTTTTTTGAGACGGAGTCTCGCGCTGTGTCACCCAGGCTGGAGTGCAGTGGCGCGATCTCGGCTCACTGCAAGCTCCGCCTCCCAGGTTCAGGCCATTCTCCTGCCTCAGCCTCCGAGTAGCTGGGACTACAGGCGCCCGCCACCACGCCCGGCTAGTTTTTTTTTTTGTATTTTTAGTAGAGACGGGGTTTCACCATGTTAGCCAGGATGGTCTCGATCTCCTGACCTCGTGATCCGCCCGCCTCGGCCTCCCAAAGTGCTGGGATTACAGGCTTGAGCCACCGCGCCCGGCCAAGAGATCTTTTTTGTATCAGAAGAGAAAATGCAGGCCCTTTATTCCAAATGTAAAGGGACTCCTTTATATCTGAGATTTTTATCTAGATCATTCAAATAATTTTTTAAAATTGTCCTCAGTTATTAGAAGCATCCTTCTGGGTGGCCTGGGCAGGGATTCTGAAGATTGAGCACCTGTTTGGGGATCTTTCCCTTAGTGCTGTTATTGAATTAGGAAGCCCATGCGTAGCTTTGTCTTGGCCATGCTTTGGGTCTATGTCTGGCCAAAGGCAAAGGATGAGTGAGCAATCTGGTCACTTCCAGAGGATACCTGCTGCTCCTTCCTTTCAGGAAGTCATAAAACATGCATGGAGATCCAGAAAACTGATTCCTTTCCTTCTTTAGATTATCTTTCCCCTGGTTCTTTTTAAGAATCAGACATTGTTAACTACAAAAGTTCTGCATGCTCATTGTAAGAAGTGAAAAATGCGCAAAAAGTTAAAGAATAAGTTACTGTTCTTCCCCCATCCATTCCTATACACAGAGGCTGTGTATCTTTCCTCCCCTTCCTCATTTTTTTTTTTTTTTTTTTTTTTTTTGACAGAATCTTTTCTCTCTTGCCCAGGCTGGAGTGTACTGTACAATAACATGATTTGGGCTCACTGCAGCCTTGAACTCCTGGGCTCAGGTGATCTTCCCACGTCAGCTCCCCTAACTATCTGGGACTACTGGTACATGTCATAATGTCTGGCTAATACTTGCTTAATTTTTTGTAGAAACGGGTCTTACCATGTTACCCAGTTTAGTCTCAAACTCCTGGACTCAAGTGATCCTCCTGCCTTAGCTCCCCTAAAGTTCTGGGATTACAGGCATGAGCTTCCTCCCCTTTCTCAGTCCTTATGCAAATATATGAACACATATGTAGAATTTTTGCACTGTCTTCACAAAAAGGATTATATCAAACACATTACTCTGCAACTTGATTTTTAACTTAATATATTAGAGTCCTAAAGTACAATAGATACAGACCTAGCTCATGTTTTAATCAGCTGCACAGTCATCATACAAATGTGTACTATTCAGCTCTTCTCTATTAACTGACACTTAGATTGTTGCCAGGGTTTGTTTACTGTGTTGGTGCTTTTCATTTGTGTGGTGTGGATTCCCAAAATTGAAATTGCAGAGTCAGAAGGACATGTTTACTTTACATTTTAATAGCTATTGCTAAGTGGCAATCCCCAAAGGTTGTTGACATCTGCATTTCACACTGGCAGCATATGAGCATGCCCTTTTCCCCAAGCTCTCACCAGCCTTGACAGCTGCTTGTTTAATTTGTGCATGTGCCAATCTGATGGGTAAGCAGTGATGTCTCGTAGCTTTCATTTGCTGTTCCCAAATGCTATTGATATAAGAGTTAAGAAGAAATCACTTAGGCAGATAGTAAGGGTATGGAAGTCCTTGGTAAGGCTTTTCTTGTTAACAAAAAGCAGCCCAAATTATTTTCTTACAAAGAACAGCCTGTAAAGTCAAGCTGCAGGCATAAATAAGCAAGATGGGAGCTCGCACAGGTGAATACTGGCAGAAACTAGGGACTAGACATGTTCAAGATGACAGCTCCATATTCCCTTCTCTTTGTCAGCCACGTAAACAGTAAAGAGTAGACAAGATGGCACCGAGCAGCTGGTAAGCCTATTTGCATAACAAGATTAGGATGGGGCAACAGCCTTCCCCGCATGCTATGTAAATGTCATACCTGGCTGAACCAATCTGTGAGCCCTACATAAATCAGACACCACCTTCTCCAGCCTGCTTATAAAATCTGCTGCGATCCACTGTCTCCCGCTTTTCAGACATCTCTCACTCACACACACACAAGGAGTTGCTCTTCTCTCTTTCCTCTATTAAACTTTTCACTCCTTAGCCTACCCACATGTGTCCATGTTCTCAATTCTTTCTTGGTGTGAGACAACAAACCCCGGGGTATATACCCCAGAAAATGTAGTCATTTCAGTTGGGGGTTCTCATCTGAGATTGGGATCATAACAGAAAGTAGAATCATTGGAGTTGTAAGTATGGAGTGAACCTCAAAATCTGTCCTTTCATTCTGAGGCTCCCAGCCTCCATTTTAAAATCAAATTAAATCAATAACACGCATCCATCAGCCATTTAAAAATATGATTATCATGGCTGCCCTTCTTAAAGACTTGGATGTCAGGCTTACTGGGGAGAATATGGAGAATCCCCCAATACTCACAGGTCATGGACACATTGGCCATGCTTTGAACCAGCTTCCTTTCACGGAGAACCTAACTATTGTGTGAGGCCAGAAGTCTAAGAAACTAAGAGTTTCTGACCAGTTTTGAATGACACCCTGGTGTTATTCAAAAGTTTCTGGACTGAACCCAGCTTCTGACAGCCCATCTGGATGTTAGGAAAGGATCCCCAGCTATCTTGTTGCAAAATTTTCCTCCTTTTCCTATCTATAGTCGCTATGTCTCTATCCTCTCTGTGTGTTCAGTGTGTGCAAAATTTCACAGTTCAGGGAAGTAATCATGTTTGACAAGATCAGGGAATGTAGTACTAACCAGGGATATAGCTCAAGGGAAGGCAACTCTGATTTTCTAGGAACAGAGGGTCCCCACACACACAGTGAGCATCTCTCTCTGCCCTAGGTCTGGAGAGCACATGGCATTTCCTGGTCTCTCTGCGCCCTTGGTCTGGAGAACACAAGGCATGTCAAAGTCACTCTGCCCTTGGTCTGGAGAGTATATGGCCTTTCAAGGTCAACCGTACCACCTAGTGTAACAGGGATCCTCTCCACAAGGCACTTTGCTGGTTCTTCACTGAAACAGCCTCACCTCCCAATTCTCTCCCCTTTTTATGCCTCTCTACTAGAAACCGGGCTTCATGCTACTTCTGTAAATGAGAAAATTCTGCTGTCAACAATTAGGAGTAAAATATCCTCCAAAACCATGGTCCCATCCACAGGAAAATGGCTATTTGGTACTTATGTTCTCTTAAGGCACCTATTCTGTCTCCAATTAGTATGGCTTCCAGTCTCCCTTATCTGGGCAACCTCCAATCATGCCACCAGCTCTTCCATCTCCACCATCTCCAAAATTTCCCCCTCCCCCACCTTCACTCTCACCCCTACAGGAAATGCCCAATGGAGGTGATGCCACTAGGGTTCAAGTTCCTCTCTCATTGCAAGACCTTAGACAAGTAAAGGAAGACTTAGGCCAATTTTCTAACAACCCTGATAGGTATATACAAGTTTTCCAAAATTTAACTCAGGTACTTGACCTCTCATGGAGGGATGTTATGCTGCTGCTAAGGCACACCGTAACTGCAGCTGAATAACAGGCATCCCTGCAAGTGGCAGAGAATTCTGGAGATGAGCAATATGTCTCCTATAACAGGCAAAAATGAAAAAGAGAAAACAAGGAAGGTGATGAAATAGGGAAAACACCATTGCCAATAGGAAGGAAAGCAATACTTCCTAACAAGACTAATTGGAACCCCAGACTTTTCTATGGTATTTTTCCTCTTTCACAGTTTAAAATGGATTCTATCTTCTTTTATAATATTCTTCCAACCTGGGAAAAGTTAATTTCCCAAACCTTAAAATGATTGGCTTAGAGTTGAGCTAAGGCAAAGGGAACCCAGAAGCTTGACATGCTGGCAAAGTTACCACTCAGGCTTTTGGCTCCTCTCTCCCTGTGCAAACCAGTAAAAGGGATAATAAGGATCATTGTTTATATTCTCTGTAAAACTTTAATAAAAAGGATTTGTGAGGTTGGTCTTAAGCTGTAGCCAATCTGGTGTGCTTTGTGTGTCTTTCTGCACAATTCTGTCAAAAGCAAGGGTACTTCAGGTTAGGATACAGACCCAGGACCCCATAAGCCTGCTCTTCAAGCAAGCCAAACAAAATAATCAGTAACAAACTTGGCTACAGGCCACCATCTTGTTTCATGTCCTTGGGAACACGACCTGTAACCACATGGCAATACTATGTTTTAGTCTCTGCCATTTTACAATGGTGGCTGTCTTCTTGTGCTAAGTCAGTTCCTGGGTGAGGGCCACAAAATCAGATAAGCCAATTTGTCAACCTGGGTGGTGCCAGCTGATCCATCAAGGGTAAGGTTACGAAATATCTTAAGCACTGATCTTGAGAGCAGTTAAAGAAGGGTCAAAAATCTTGTAGCTTCCAGCTGTGTGACTCCTGAGCCACGGTTTCCAATCTTGTGGCTAATTTTTTGGTCTGGTTTCCAGAGAAGAAGGAAGTATATCTTAGGAAAAGACTGCTATCATCTTTGTTTTGGACTACAAAGTGTAAACCAGGCCCCTCCCAAAGTTGGTTCAGCCTATGCCCTGGGATGGGCAAGGACGGCTTGGGGGCTGGAAACAAAATGAAGTTGGTTGGGTCAGATCTCTTCTACTGTGTCTCAGTAACAATTTTTCAAAGACAGTTTCAAAAGCGCTTATCACCCCTTTAAAAACACTTTGTACACTCATGGTTAAGTCATAACCTAATTAAGGCTTGTTGGCTTTAACTGTGAGGTTAACTTTTGTAAAGTTCAAAAGCCAAAAATTTTAACTCCTTGGTATGGCTAAAGTTGAGTAACAAAAGATTTAAAAGAATTTTCTTCAAGAGCACTCAGTTTCATTAAAAGTGGATATTCAAGTTATAGGTATATTTAAAAGGCCTTTATATTTTTCTCCTCTTAAATCTTGTTTTTCTGGGAAAAAGGTTTTTTCTTCTCAATTGACTGAATTATTTTTCTCCATTTTTTGTCTTACTGCTTTTAATACATGCACAAGAGGCCCTAAGACAACTTCTGGTAACATGGGATTCCTTGGGCGAAACAGAGACCACAGACCCCATTTTGAGGGGGAAAAACTCTCTCTGTTTTCCTTATAAAACCCGAGGAATTAAAAGCAGATGGTTCCCTCTCAAAATCAAAAGGCTCTGTTCTATTTTGCATTGTGTTATCTGACAGTTTTAAGTTTAGGGGGCACCAAATACTGCGTATTAGAGAGAGTTTTGATATCTAATAACCAGGTGGGGAATACACATTAAGGGATGGCTAATAGTAGTTATACATCAGAGAGGCATGTTATTGGCCACCTGTAAGATACGGAAACATCCCCAGCCCCCACTGAGAGATGAGGTTCCCACGGGAAATGGGCTCATTACAAAATAAGCCAATTGTCTTTGGGTTGCCTTGCAATTAAAAGCATAGAAGAGGCACTGCACTGTCTTCTCCCATAGAATCTCCCTCCTTTTGGGGATCCAAGATCCAGAATAAAATGGCACCCTTAATTTTGGGGATCTGCCTGTCTTCAGCCGTGCTTGCTTGTTTTGCCCTAGAAATGCATGCCTTCCTGGCACTGTTCCTCCAAGGGCTCCACCCTGAAGCAAGTAATCCAATTAAGAAACTGGCAAATAAAAAAATCGTACAAGTGTTGAATCTTCTGTTTGTTTGTGTTGCTATATATGTGTTCTGTGTAATGTCTATAAAAAGAGCTCTAATTGATTGGCTTAAAGAAAAATAAGCACTTAAGTCAAATTCTTTTAGTTCACGTGTCTTTAATCATTAAGAAATAAAAATAGTCTTAAGGATTATTGGTAAAATGCAAGTGTCATCAAAATTCAAATAGGTGGTCTAAATCATACAATGTAGACACTAGGTTCGCTAAATTTCCAAGGTTGTATTACTGGCTGCTTTACAGACAGGTAAGGCCTGAGGCACGTACAGTTTAGATACTGGAAAGAGTCAAACCTTATCTGCACTTCTATCTGGGTCCTAGGTTCCACATCTGGTACATAATTAAAATCACTTACTAACCAGGTTTTTCACCAAAAGTAAAAATTACTAAGAGTTAACAGTGCAACATGTATTTGAGATAACCAGTTTTATCTGCAAAGTGTATAAAAACAGTAAAGTATGTCTTTTAGTAAAAGATTATAAGAAAGCATAGATTAAAAATTATAAGAAAGCAAAGTTTACTTTGCCCAGGGATGAGGGATTGTCTTAAATTTTGATATGATAAAGGTAAAGGTTTAAGTAAGTTGTGGAAAGACTGTAAAAATGAATCCTGCAAAACAATGTGTAAACATTAACTAAATTCAAAATGGTACTTTATGGTCTTTTCATAAGAACATTGAAATCAAAGCACAGCAAAGTTATCTTAAGACTATAATCTTCCCTTTAGCAAAAAGTGTTATAAAAGGTTTGTTTAGATTTCACCTCATGGTCAAATTGGTTAAAATTAGATGGAATTGTCTATGAGGTTTCATTAGAAATTGGGGTTTAACATTAATAAGCTAATGCAAGGGTAGATTTTGGCTTTGAACAGGATTTCCATGAATAGTAAAGGCAAATGAAAGGTTTTTTGCTTTTTTAGTCATCATTTTGGCAAAATAAGTACTTTAGGGTAATGTGGAATTCTATTTTGTAACATCCAGTGTTTGAAACCTTTAACACATAACAGGCATTCCAAAATGAAACTTCAAGTTTCAAAATCATCTTTCCTGATGCCTGGCTTTCTGAATGGTTCAGAGGGCCCCTGAAACATTCAGAAAAGAGGTGAACAGGATTGTTTGACATGTTTAGTCACATGAAATTGCCAAGTGATGTCCAATTCTCTTTAAGTTATATTTTGGTGAATACTGATGTATGTTCCAAAATTGCATGGGATTTCTAAAATTCTACCCTCTGAGTATATGCCATCAATCATAATTAATGGTAAAGTTATTGTAAACCATGGAGATAACTGAACTTATCAGTCATGTTTTTAACTGTAACTACCCTGGAAATTTTGTTATTCAGACAATTGTTGTCTTGCTTTGTTTTTTCTCAAAATATGGTTTAATAATCAAGCTATATTAAGGACTTTTCTCGAATGTAAGTTTTTAATAGCTTTGAAGATTGTAACACTGGCATAGAGAAAGAACACACAGGGCTCATGAAAAACTGAAATGTTTACAAATCTTAAGAAAAACAAGAGTTAACTAAATGGCCTGCCCTCAGAAAGTTAAAGCAACATTTTTTACTTTTGCGTGGAATATTCCTGATCCTCGTTTTGTTTTTCAGAGTCAAGTAAACTTATTTTGAACGATTCATGGCCTTAACCATTGAGTAAGCTATGCTCCTGTGAACAAAGTTTGGAACTTGTCTGTTTCTGTCTAGTTCCTCTAGAATTTGGAAACAATCTGTGAGTATTCTTAACATCCGGCAATATACTTTTTCAGATCAATGCAATACAAATCCATTTTTCTTTTGCATAAGACACAATTGGAAAAACTGGCCATTTTATCAAGACTTTGACTGGGACAGGTATGCTTCCCATTAACGAGTCAATCTTGACCTGCAGAGCCAATAAAAGCCCCTTGGGGAAGACTGGCCTTGTACCTTGTCTACATAGTCCATGTACAGGGTTCCTGACCTGTGGTCAGTAAAGAATGTCACTTTCTAACAGGTTCAGGAGCTCCAAGTTTATCTTGGGACCTTAAGAGAAAGGGATCACTCAACTCACAGGTATTTGAGGAGATGAACCCATGGCTGGGCTCGGCTTTAAGGGATCCTACTTAAGATTCCTTGTGGAGCAGAGCTCCATCAAAGTCAATCCAAAACGCCTATGTAGAGATAAACATTCTTGCTGCACTTTATGCAAATAATCAGGACAAGTATAAGACTAAAGTTTATTCTACAAACAACACAGTCCTATCATCATTTGTGAAATGAGGACTGGAGAGAAAAAAATTATGCTCCAAAGCTTACCAACATTTGTCATTAAATCCTAGTCTCATTTGTTGTTTTTAAGGTTTTTGTTTTTGGGGTTTTTTTTGCCTACATATTAGAGTAACTCTGAAGGGAAATGTGGGGTCAGAGCCCCCACACAGAGTCCCTACTGGGACACCACCTAGTGGAGTTGTGAGAGGAGGGCCACCTACCATTCTTCAGACTCCAGAATGGTAGATCTACCTATAGCCTGCACTGTGCACCTGGAAAAGCCACAGACACTCAACACCAGCCCATGAAAAGCATCCAGGAGCGGGGCTATATTCTGCAAAGCCACAGGGGTAGAGTTTCCCAATGCCATGGGAACCCACCACTTGCATCAGTGTGACCCAAATGCGAGACATGGAGTCAAAGGAAATCATTTTGGAGCGTTAAGATTTGACTGCTCTGCTGGATTCTGGACTTGCATGGGGTCTGTAGCCTCTTTGTTTTGGTGAATTTCTCCCATTTGGAATGGCTGTATTTATCCAACGCCTATATTATCCAGGAAGTTAACTAACCTGCTTTTGATTTTACAGGCTCTTAGGCAGAAGGGACTTGCCTTGCTTCAGATGAGTCACTGGACTGTAGACTTTTGAGTTAATGATGAAATGAGTCTTAAGACATTGGGGAACTGTTGGGAAAGCATGACTGGTTTTGAAATGTGAGGACATGAGATTTCAGAGGGGCCGGGATGGAATGATGTGGCTTGGCTGTGTCCCCACCCAAATCTCATCTTGAATAGTAACTCCCACAATTTCCACATGTCATGGGAGGAACCTGGTAAGAGGTAATTGAATCATGAGGGCAGGTCATGATAGTGAGTAAGTCTCATGAGATCTGATGGTTTTAAAAAACAGGAGTTTCCCTGCACAAGCTCTCTCTTTGCCTGCTGTGATCCATGTAAGACATGACTTGCTCCTCCTTGCCTTCTGCCATGATTGTAAGACTTCTCCAGCCATGTGGAACTGTAAGTCCACTAAACCTTTTTTTCCTCCAGTCTCAGTATGCCTTTATCACCTGGGTGAAAATGGACTAATACAGAGAATTTCCACCGCTATCGTATTTTGCTTAATTAATCCTTATAGCAGAAAAAGTTACCAATAAAAAGAAAGCATGAAAGTTTTACCATCACTGAGTCTGCTAGAACTTATTGGGTTTGGTAATATGTCACACTCTGGCTATGCAAGAAGGTTACAAAGGAAAGTGATGTTATATGAGAAATGATCTTGTCACTTTGGGAGGCCAAGGTGGGCAGATCACAAGGTCAAGAGATTGAGACCATCCTGGCTAACATGGTGAAACCCTGTCTCTACTAAAAGATACAAAAAATTATCCAGGCATGGTGGCAGGTGCCTGTAGTCCCAGCTACTCGGGAGGCTGAGGCAGGAGAATGGCGTGAACCTGGGAGGCGGAGCTTGTGGCGAGCCAAGATTACACCACTGCACTCCAGCCTGAACGAGAGAGAGAATCCGCCTCAAAAAGAAAAAGAAAGAAAAAAAGAAAAGAGAAGAGAAGAGAAAAAAAAGAAAAGAAAAGAAAAAAAGGAAAAAAGAAAAAAAACAATCTTGTGTGGTAAATACTTGTAAAGAGAATAGTCGGTCGTTTAAAACATGGATGTTAAGGACAAGTCACTAGCTTTAAGCATATTGTAGTAGATGGTTCGTGGAAGTCATGAAAGGATTAAAAGAATGATAAATACTTGTCCTTAAACGAATAGTTGATTGTTTAAAAAGAAGGGTTTTTAGAACAAGTCAGAAAGTTTAAGCATGTCTTAGATGGTCTGTGGAAATCATGAAGGGATTAATTGCAGGAAAGATTTAGCCACAGTTAACACTGAAGTTACTGTAGCCACCCAAATTCAATGTCACTTATTCTAAAAATAATGTTACTTTTATATTGTTTCAACAGCATCTGGTGGAGGCAAAACACTATCACAACCCATTGGAATGACTGACAGCAATCAAACTCCAAATGGTGCTGCAGATCAAACCACACATAGACCCACCTTTCTTCCAAGGACCCTTAGATCAACCCAGGAGGAGCCCTCGCTGCCGTTCCCCATACAATGCCCCCTTTCAGCAGGAAGTAGCCAGAAAGAGTCATTGTCCAACATCCCCAACAGCAATTACGGTTAACACTCCAAAGATGGGAATGATACAGGAGGTAAGAAGAAATCACTTAGGTAGATAGAGCAGACAAGATCAACCAGAAAGCCTATTTGCCTAATAAGATCAGGGTGAGACAACCAGCCTTCCCTGCATGCTGTGTGAATGTCATACCTGACTGAACCACTCTGTGAGCCCTATGTAAATCAGACACTGCCTTCTCCAGCCTGCCTATAAAATCTGCTGTGGTTGGCCACCTCCCCCTTTTTGGATGTCTCTCTCTTCCAAGGAGCTGCTCTCCTATCTCCTTTCTTCTATTAAACTTGCCACTCCTTAACCCACTCAGATGTGTTCATATCCTAAATTCTTTCTCAGTGAGAGATAATGAACCCCAGGGGATATAGCCCAAACAATGTAGCCATTTCACTATGAGGTTGAGCATCTTCTCATGAGTTTCTCTGTTGTTTTTCTTCTTCTGTGAATAGCCAGTTTATTTGGTCATTTTTGAATTGGGTTGTTTGACTTTACTTTTGTCAACCTGTCATTTCACTAATGATTTTTCCAAAGTACCAGTTGTCTAGAGCAGTGTTCCTCAACCTCAGCACTACTGACATTCGGGGCCAAATAATTCCTTGTTGTGAAGCATCTGTCCTCACAAAGATGCTTAGAAGTATCCCTGGCCCCTACCCAGTTGTGACAACCAAACATGTTCCAGAGGTTGCCATATGTCCCCTTCAGGGGATGGGGGAAAATCACCACTGGTCTAGATTCTGCTATTTGTGTCTTCTTCTCATTTGAATTTTTGTTCACTTTTAAATGTCAGCATTCTGTTTTCCTTTCTACCTTCTAGATCTCCTAGCTTGCTTAGGAATGTTTTTCCCACTTCAAGACTATACAAGTATTATTCTAAATGTTCTAACATATTATATGTTTTTTAATATTTACATTTCTAGAATATCTAGAATGTACCTTTTTGTATGATGATAGGAAGAGTCTAGCTTTATTTTATTCCAGTTATTGAGCAAATCACTCTTTTCCCACTGAACTGAAATGTCCACTTTGCACAAATGAAACTCCTTTCTGAAAGTATGTGTATGCTTCTGCCTGCTGGGCCCCCACAGGAAACCAAGAAGGCTTGACCTTTGTTGCTGGTGCCCTGGATCTTACAGGAGATAAGGTAGGGGAAACAAGCACTTTTTGTTCATTTCTCTTTATCAATTTTGGCCCAGAGATCTTTGAGAAAGTATTAAATATATCTTCTGCTCCCCCACCTAACTCTGGCTGTTGTGACTGTCATATTATTCCAGAAAGGGAACAGTGAGGGAGAAATAGGGACATGTGGTTAAAGCCACCTTCTTTCTGGAATCTCTTCATCCTGCTTGGTTTTTTTTTTTTTTTAAATGAAAAGGATGATTTTCTTCATCTGAGAACATTTTATAAATTTCTTTCAAAGTTCTAATGCCCTTCTACCTACTTACCATTGATACCTTCTATAAGAAAGGTCAACTATACACATAGTAGGCCCTCAAATACTTACTGAATGAAGATTAACTTAATGTGATTCAGGTGTTCTGGTTTAAGCCTCTGACGTGAAGAAACTGCCTGTAAAATGCAGATACCGCTGGTGGCACTAATAAGTTCACTTGTTGCATGGGAAGTATTTCTACCAGCCAGTTGTCATCCCTAGGTCATGCTAGGCCCAGGGAATCAGGGAAATCCCTAATATTGCCTTTTGGCATACCTGGTCTGGGGATCAGGGCTGGGGACCCTGAGTAGAGAGGACTTGGGTTAATTAGAAGGACACTACAGTAACAGCAATGTGACTGTCCTTTTGGAAGAAGCAAGGCACCTATTAAGCTTTTCCAGTCCTGATTGATGCATACGTTCACTAAACCACTTCTCTCTCTGACCCTGCTGGAAACCAAGGTACTGCTTAACTATTTGGGTGGCGGGGGTTGGGGGAGAAGCAGTATTATTTTCACACGAGAAAAAATGATTTAGCCTTACGGTTTCATAGCTGGAAGGGACTGTAGTCTCCACGGGCCCTCCTCTAACTTAGGAGGTAGCAAGTTACATTCCTAAAAAGAAGGGAGGAATGGACTTGGGGACAACTGAAGGTCATCTATTTGAAAGACCTGTGTCTTTGGAGCAGTCTGGTATCTTGTATTCCATTGTGGCCTTTTGGTTTTGTTTTTAGGCTGTAATGATGAGTAATCATGGAACAGTAGGAAACTTCTTCCTGGCTGGCCAAAATCTGTCATGGTTGCCAGTGAGCAGGCCTTGCATCCACTTTGGAAGGTATGTGTAAGCTTGTCTGTTACTTTGATTTAGATGTCTAATTCCCAAAATAATGTGAAGTTGCTAAATTAAGAATGTTATTTAATTAGTAGTTTCCTTAACTTTCAAGTAGTTTACCTAAATGTATACATTCAACTCCAGTTTAGTTCAGTAATCATATAATAGGTGCCCAGTGTGGACAAGACTGTGTTGTAGCTTCCAGGACATAGGAAATAGCCCTCTTCTGTAAGTGCACAATCCAGAATGAGAATTAGACACATATTCAACTAATTACAGTAATTACAGTGCAGGACAATAAGTCTAATAGGAGGTGCATGGGCCAGGGATGGGTGAAAAGGAACCAAGGGTTTACTGGGTGGAGGATGTATGTATTGCAAGATAAGAACGACCTTACTGAAGTGGGGTTGTTTGAGCAGGATGTGGAGATGAAATCAGTGTTTGCCAGGTAGATTAAGTGAGAGGGCATTCAGGGCAGAGAGAAGAGCATATGCCAAAGAACAGACATGTGGAACAGCGTGAGGCACGCTGGGAGAGCTAGAAACATTTTTTGTTGTGTATTTAATGTATTGATTACGCAAAGCTATTCTGTCCAAGAAGAATGACTCAAAAACCCCATGGCAGTGGAGGCAGCTGCCGGTACTGTATCTATGATGGGGGTGGTGGTGGGGGTGACCTAGGGAGGAGGAGGATGTGGGGACCCATGCCAAGTTTGAGCCAAGACTGCTTTATAACTTACTATGTAAAAATACATATGCATTTCCCACATAGGAGGGTGAGGAATATTTAGAGAACTGTGTGAGAACCAGGCCTTTGTTGAATAATTTATTAGAAGTCCTCCATTTCTTGCATTGGGGTAACACTTGATAGAGAGAAGTCTTGTCTCAGGAGGAGAGAAGTACCTTTATTCTAAGGGAAGAAATAAGTACAGTCACTAACTCCGCTGAATTAAACAACCTAAAAGAAATAGCCTTGCCTTGGTTATCTTGGAGACTGCGGGAAATCTTTTTCCTGGTGTTAACTCTCTGAATGATGTTTTAGTTTTCTTCCTTTGTAAACCCAACTTAGAGAGATTGATGCGGCAAAAAGATGTTTGTAATGGGCCTCCTACCTTCATTTCTTTTTTGGCAGAGGATTCTAGCGATGCATTTCTATTCCTGGGCTGTGAGGCTCCCAGCCTTTTGTCTGAGCCACTCTTTGGCCTTAAAGTTGTATTTTCTGTATCCAGAAAAGTGGAAATCTGCTACCTGTGTGACCTTGTATAACTGCAACAGCTGTGAGGATTTTCAGAAGACATGAACATGCTTTAACCTCCCAATGTTTATATACATTACGATTAATTTCTGTACTGTGACTTTTTTTTCATTATTACATTAGTTGCTTAACAAACAAAACATATTATGGCGTTATTAAAGGAAATTAAAACCAAGGAATAATTTTACTGCTTTTTCTGTGCTTATATTTTTGTTCAATCAGCGAACATCTGATGAGTGTCAGTAACTCTGGTCAGGGACCCCAGCGACCAGCACATTGCTTATTCTTGCGTTCAATTCTGAGCCCCCATCTTGCCCGGCTTAGCTGTGATGTCCGAAACCCTCAGAATCCACCCCCCTTCCTACATGGTCACCTGGCTCCCAGGCCATCTCCCTCTCCTTCCCCTGCTTTACCAGCCCCTGCTCAACTCCCTGCCTTGTTCTTTCCCATCTCCCCAGCTTCTTAATGCTGGAGATCCCCGGGGCTTTGACCCTGACCTCTCTTCTCCAATGTACTCCTCACTTGGCAATCTCATCTCACCTCCTGGCTTTAAATGCTAACTGGAGGCTAACAACCCCCAAATTTACAACCGTAGGCCAGATCTCTCCCGTGAACTCCAGACTTACGTTGTCTGGCTGCCTGTTTGACACCTGCCCTGGAAAGGCCTCTCAGGGCTCTCAGTCTGAACATGCTACAAAGGGAACTCCAGGTTTTCCTCTGTAAATCCTCTTCTCCTGTAGTTTCCCCATCTTGTTCATAGCAGCCTTATCCTGTTTGCTCAGGTTGGCAAACTCTGAGTCAGCATAGGCTCTTCTTTTTCTCTCATAGCCAACATGCAATCCATCAGAACATCCTGTGCTCGATCTAGAAGATACTTGGAACCTGACCAATTCTCATCAACTCTACTCCCAGGGCCATGCTGCCATCATCTCTCATCTCAGTTAAAACAGCCTCTTTGGGCTCCCAGCTCCCATCCTAGCGTCTCTGCATAAAGACCACAAAGCAGCTAAAGGATCCTATTCCAACTCAAGGCACACAAGGTCACTTTCCTGTTCAGAGCCCTCCAGCAGCTCCCTGTCATCCAGAGTAAAGCCCAGTTGTTTACAATGGCCTACATCAGGCTGCAGGGGATCTGCACCTCCTTCCCTCTCAGATCTTGCCTCTTAGAATGCCTGTCCCCAGCTCTAGCCAGCATCCTTCAAGGCTCCTGCCATGCCCTTGCCTCAGGGCCTGTGTCTGGCTGCTCCCTCTGGGTATCCCCATGGCTCACTCCCTCACCTCTTCTGGTCTCCCTTGGCTCTCCCCCACGCAGTCAGCCCTGACTGCCTGGTTGCTCAGGGTTCCTGGCCAATTCCCCACCATTCTTTTTTATATAGTGCTTATTGCTCTCTATTACGCTATAAAATCACCATTTCATTTATTGTGTTGTTTCTCTTCTTTCCAAAAGCATGTTGGCCTCATGAGGGCAGGGATGGGATTTTTGTCTATTTTACTCACTAATGTTTCCTTACCTACAATGGGCCAGGCACAGTGGCTCATGTCTGTAATCCCGCACTTTGGGAGGCTGAAGCAGGTGGATCACCTGAGGTTGGGAGTTCAAGACCAACCTGACCAACATGGAGAAACCCCGTCTCTACTAAAAATACAAAATTAACCGGGCTTGGTGGCACATGCCTATAATCCCAGCTACTCGGGAGGCTTGGGCAGGAGAATTGCTTGAACCCAGGAGGCGGAGGTTGTGGTGGGACGAGATTGTGTCATTGCACTCCTACCTCAGTTGAGCATCCCCAATTAAAAAATCCAAAATCCAAAAATGTTCTAATGAATATTTCCCTCATGTTAGTGCTCAAAAAGTTTCAGATTTTGGAGCATTTCAGATTTTCAGATATAGGACGCCCAACCTGTATATCAGTGGAGCATGTGAAGTGTGGCAGCATAAGGACAGCTATTCTACTTTTTTCACTTCCTCCCTTGTTGCCTTGCTTCTAAATTCATGGTCAGAGGTTGTATGGAAGAAACATTAATGGGAATTCTGTCCAGGGAATAATTCCTTTTAAGAAAATGTGAAATTCAGTGGGAATGTGCATTTGTGAGCATTAATTCTTGGAATTAGACTAAAAGTTCTGATATGTAGTCCTCTTTTGAGTTTCAGATAGGTATATCTCTTTTTGTCTTGAATATTGGCAATAGCCATATTATGGACCTGGCTGGGATAGGTGCATCTTCAGGAACTGCTATTGGGGCTGGTAAGTGGAATGTAAGTAATATTTGCAGCAACAAACCTCCATCTTTATCATTGCCGAAATAAAATTCATAAACATAAAAACTTGCCTTCAACTTTGAATAAATATAAAAGAATTCTTGTGAAGTCACAGAGGAAAGCGAAGTCTTTGACTTGTCGAAAGGATTCTGCTGATTTTCTTTCTACTTAGTAAATTAATGGAGAGAGAATGTTTACATTCAAAGGAAATAGGAATGCAGTGAAAAACGAACTGTTAGTAGATAGGTTAAGAAAAGACCAGTTAGCCGGGCATGGTGGTGGGTGCCTGTAATCCCAGCTACTTGGGAGGCTGAGGCAGGAGAATCGCTTGAACCCGGAAGGCGGATGTTGCAGTGAGCCGAGATTGCGCCATTGCACTCCAGCCTGGGCAACAAGAGCAAAACTTCATCTCAAAAAAAAAAAGAAAAAGAAAAAAGACCATATTAACATGAAATATATATATAGATATGTGTATATAGAGACACACAGATATATATATTTTTATATATGCACATATACATCTGTATGTATATATTCTACCCTTTGCAGTACATACTGAGAATGGGCTCAACCAAGCTCCTTGAGATATTCAACTAGTAACTACAAATCTCCTGATAAATCTCCCAAGAGTACCAGGTTTTAACCTTATAAATATTTTATTATTTATTTAATTTGTGGCATAACTTCATAAAAAAGGATGAGTTCATGTCCTTTGCAGGGAATTGGATGAAGCTGGAAACCATCATTCTGAGCCAACTATCACAAGGAGAGAAAACCAAGCACCTCATGTTCTCACTCATACATGGGAACTGAACAATGAGAACACTTGGACAAAGGGTGGGGAATATCACACACCAGGGCCTATCATAGGGTGGGAGGCTGGGGGAGGGATAACATTAGGAGAAATACCTAATGTAAATGACGAGTTAATGGGTGCAGCAAACCAACATGGCACGTGTATACCTATGTAACAAACCTGCATGTTGTGCACATGTACCCTCGAACTTAAAGTATAATTTTTAAAAAATTGTGGCATATCTTTGTTACAGGAAATAGATTTTATTCTCCTAAATTATAAATGATTTTATTATTCTTTCGTAATTAACCTATCTGTATAAATTGACATTTTAAAAATAAATCAGAAAGCGCCATCCTTTCTGAGTCTCATCCTTTTTCTCAGACTATACAAAATAAAGAATACTTCTGCAGTCAAAACCTAGTAAGAAGCCCTGCCCTTCACCACCATTTACCCCTCAGCATTTCCTGGGATTTGTTTGTTTTGGTACCTGGTAGTCATCTTGGTAAGATTGTGTTACACTTTCCATAGTTTCCATACACATTGTTTCAACATAATTAACAGAACAAATGCAGAGAAGCTGGAGGAAACCCAAGGCTGTGGAGGTTGCTGGAAGACAGCCTTCCAATCTTTAGAGATGCTGGGCCTGACTAGAAGCAGGTGCAAATTTTCCTTCTGGATTATGAGGTGGGGAAATCAAGTCCAAATATTATTCCTATGTAATCCCTTTCCTAAGTCAAATTTGTTTTCTCCATGAGCCACTTGGTTTTAAAAGTTTCCCAAGTCATTTAGCGGTCTTGCTGCAGTTGTTCAGATCTACCTGTGGCCCCTTCCTGGAACCAGGGCAGTGGTTTGACCCCCATCTGCCTCTTCCAGAAAGGTTCCCACCCAATTCAGCAGCCCCAGTGAGATCCAAGAATGCCATCTTCATTCTTTCCTAACTTGTATGCTGTGGATCAGGCACAGAGACAGTACTGGTTCCTGCTTTAGACGCTGAACTTGGCCAGGTTTGGTGGGAGCCACAGAAAACCAGTCAGCTCATTCCAAATGGTTTCACAAGCCATCTTTACATCTTTGGAGTTATCTACACATTTTACCATATCTCATCCCAAATCATCAGTTCCTGGTAAGGGGGTGAGAAGATATAAGAATGTACCTCCCTCAATACAGAACAACAGGGCCATTTTCTCTCATAGCCAGACCAGTCTGCTCTGATGTCATCAGAATGACAAATGTGGCTCAGTTCTGAGGGCTTGGGTGGCAGGCTCTGAAGGTGGGTGGAACATCTGCAGGATGCTGCTCCTTCCAAGAAAGCCTGTGGGCTGAAGATCTGCTAAAAGTCTACATGTGGGCAACAAGGAAAAACAGCCCCAAGGCTGGGGCTAGGTAAAACCCCACATCAAGCCTCTAAATGGATTTCCTGGGTCATGTCTTCATGTGACTAGGGAGCAACCTCAGACTTGGACGCCACACTCCAAGGTTAGGAGGCATACCTTGCTGGCTGTAACTCTCCAGGTGGCACACTCCAGCACAGGGAGCCAGATCACCTACATGGTAGGCCTGGAGCTTGAAGGTGTCTCTGCAAAGAGCACTCTGGGCACTTGGAGATCTTCCCACAGTGAGAAGCTAAGCTAGGAGTGAGGACTCCCAGGAGAAGGTAAGAAGGAAGTTAATAGATGGCAGGCACAAGACCTCATTGGATACATCAGGAAATAACCATTTAAGCACAAGTGTCCTGACAAGTCCAAAGGTATTCTGGTTCCTCTTAACCCAGTGGGAGGCAAGCTTTTCAGAGAAAATGTCTGAACTCCAGGGGCTGGAAGAACCTGGGGCTTCAGTGATCATCACAGGGTTCTGTGAGAACCAGCTGCCTAACGTCTCAGATTTTTCAAGTATCATCTTTCTTCACATATTTAACTCATCTTATTCCTTGTTTGCAAAGAAAGAGCCTAACTTTCTTATTTAATTTCAATTGTATGGAATGTTAGTATACTTACTTTCCCTCTTCCCTTTTTTAATTTTATTTTATTAAGCCATCTTTTAAATTTAATTATAAACCACCTTTATTCCCATCTGACAAGCAATAAATTAAAAATAAATGCCTTGAAAATCAGCTCAAATAACCACCCAAAATTAAGAACGTATCCTTTTACAAGTAAAGATCATATTCCTGCAAATTAAGTTTCTGTGCTACAAAATGTATCCAAGCACCCTTACTAGTAAGGTTCCCAGTAATGACACATTCATTAGGCAGAAGACAAATAGGAAATAAGCTTTCTTTTCAAGTTTGGCCTAGATGAGATCCTGATTTAATTGCTCTTTTTATTCTTGGTTTCAGGCTGTATTTCTGTTCTGTGGCATTGGTTGGATATTTGTTTCTGTTTATAATAAGGCTTGGATAAGTAGCCATTATCAGTTACTCTATTCTTTACAATATGTTTCCTTATAAATACAATGTGTGTACTAAAAACATCCTAGAGGACAAGTTAAACTTCTCAGTCTTTTGATCCTTGTGTTGACTTCCCCAAATCCTGAGATGGCTGCAAATACCGTCATTCTGTTTGGGGCAAACAGACACCTGTAACTCTCCGCTATTTAACTCTGGACCTTATTCAAGAGTTTACCCTCTTCAGAATTTTATAGTAAACCTTTTAAAGCTCTATGAAAAAATAAGACCTAGGCCGGGCGCGGTGGCTCAAGCCTGTAAACCCAGCACTTTCGGAGGCCGAGACGGGTGGATCACGAGGTCAGGAGATCGAGACCAACCTGGCTAACATGGTGAAACCCCGTCTCTACTAAAAAAAATACAAAAAACCTAGCCAGGCATGGTGGCGGGCACTCGTAGTTCCAGCTACTCAGGAGGCTGAGGCAGGAGAATGGCATGAACTCGGGAGGCGGAGCTTGCAGTGAGCTGAGATCCGGCCACTGCACTCCAGCCTGGGCGACAGAGCGAGACTCCATCTTGAAAAAAAAGAAAAAATAAGACCTAAATAAATGAAGAGAAAAGCTATGTTAATGAATGATGATTCAATATCCTAAAACTGTTGGTTCTTCCCAAATTGATCTACATTGAATGTAATTCCAAACGTATCCAGTCTTTTGAGGAACTTGACAGGCTGGTTCTAAAATATATGTAGAAGAGTAAAAGTAAAAGAATAGCAAAGATACTCTTATCAAATAAAAAGAAAGACTTGACCTACTAAATATTAAGGCTTACTATAAAGTTGTAATAATACTGTGTGACTTTGACACAGGAATAAACACTGATAAGTGGAAGAGGGGAAAAGTCCAGAAACACTCACATATATGGATACTTGACTGATGACATTGATGCACTGCAGGTAACTGAAGAAAGGAGGGCCAATTGACTATTATATGGAAAAAAGAAAATTAGATTCCTACTATACACACGAAAACACTTTTAGATTGATTTAAAACCTGAATAGAAAAGGCAAACTTTTTTTTTTTTGAGACAGAGTCTAGCTCTGTCACCCAGGCTGGAGTGCAGTGGCGGGATCTCAGCTCACTGCAAGCTCTGCCTCCCGAGTTCACACCATTCTCCTGCCTCAGCCTCCCAAGTAGGCTGGGACCACAGGTGCCTACCACCTCGCCCGGCTAGTTTTTTATATTTTTTAGTAGAGACGGGGTTTCAACAGGTTAGCCAGGATGGTCTCGATCTCCTGACCTCGTGATCTGCCCGTCTCGGCCTCCCAAAGTGCTGTGATTACAGGCTTGAGCCACTGCGCCCAGCCTAGAAAAGGCAAACATTTTTAACTTTTGTAAGAAAGTATAGAATATCTTTATGTATTTAAGATAGAGAAGAATTTTAAGGACATAAAAATCCCAAACCCCTGGCTGACAACTAAGCACACATGCATGCATGAGACCCCAGGGATATCAGTTAGAAAAAAGCAGAAACTAGAATGAGATCTATTTGGAAAGACAGAAGTGCACCTGGTGAGATTTGTGAGTTTATTGTGTTTTCCACTGAGTACATTCTTCAACTCACACAATGTAGGCACTAGAAATCGTAAGTTTTACTGGTTTCAGGGGTCAAAGGACAAAACTGAGGACTAGCAAAGCAACTGGAAACTTATGTGGGAGCTCCAAAAACAAAGGAACCAAAGAGAGAGTGAGCCCCCAAATTGGAGTGTAAATTTTGTCCAGATTTTTGGCTGACTGCCAAATTACACAGGTACAGGGGAAACCTCCAAAAAGTCAGACTAAATTAGCAGCAGCTGGAAGCTGGGGGGTAGGAAGCAAGAACACCAGTTGCTGCACATTGCAGAGTGGGTATGCGGGATGGCATAAAACATTTTGCAGTTTGAGTCCAGTAAAGTTAATTGCCTACTAAAACAAGAAACAGCAAACTCCAGAAAAACAAAACAGACTCCTACATTGTATTATAATATGATGGCCAGTTTTCTGCCAAGTAGTACTAGACATACAAAAAAATGGGGAAGTAGATGTAACCCACACTCCAGGAGAGAAAAGGCAATAAACAGAGGCTCAGATGTTAATTTAATGAACAGACTTTAAAACTACTATTATAAATATGTTCCAAAAGTAAAGGAAAATGTGATATTAATTAATGAACAAATAGGTCCTGTCAACAGAGAAGTTAAAACTATAGACAAGAACCAAATGGAAACTTCAGAGTTGAAAAGCTAGTAACTAAAATGGAAAATTTACAGAAGAATCTCAACAGCAGATTTAAGATGGCAGAAGAGAAAATTAGTGAATTTAAATATCATAAGTATTACCCAAGAGCAAGGAAAAAATTGAAGAAAAAGAAGCAAAACCTCAGATCTGTGATAGAATATCGAGCAGTCCAACATACTTGTCACTGGAGTCACAGAATAAGAATAGAAAGAAGGATAAGAAAAAAATTTGAGAAAATGACTGAAAACTTACCAAGTGTTGTGGAATATGTTATTTTACAGATCGGAGAAGCTTACAAAACACCAAGCAGAATAAACACAAGGAAAACCACACCTAGGCACATAATAGTGAAGCTGCTGAAAGCAAAAAATAAAATAAAATAAAAGTTTTGAAAGCAGTAAAAGAAAAATATAGTTCATACAAGGGAATAATGATACACTTAATGGTTGACACCATCAGAAACTGGAGGTCAAAAAACATTAGAATGACATATGCAAATGCAAAAAGGAAAGAAAACACTGTAAATCAAGAATTCTATATTCAGTAAAAATATTTTTTAAAATCAAGGCGATTGAATAAGTAATGGTTTTTTAGATAGGCACAAACCATAGAAAAAGAAATTGATACTTTGGACTTCATCAAAACTTAAAACTTTTACTATTTGAAAGATATTATTAAGAAAATAAAAAGTCACCTGGGGCCTGCCACCACTACCACCAGTGCCTGCACACTCCACTGTGGGACCTGAGAACTAAGGACCAACTTGCCCAGGGCTCCCCTGACACCATCATCAGCACCAACACAGACTGCGTAGGTGCCCAAGTGCCAGTCCATCACGGCCACCACCCAGGTGAGCCATCAGGAAGTCTGTTACTTAGGAGCCTCAGGACAAGCATCCTCATTTTCAGCAAAACCTCACCACAGCCTTCAAAAACAACTAACATAAGCCACTTGAGGGACTTTAAGACACCACTGCTGTTGCTGATAGCTGAATAAATCATAAGGAGATTGCACTATGGCACCCACCCAAAACCAAAGCCAAAGGATCCTACCCAACCAACACTATAGATACAACTATAGGAAAAGTCTTTCCCTATGAAAGCTACTTTACAAAACTGGAAGAAGCAACCATTGCACCAGATGCACAGATTTCAACATACGACCCAAGAAACAAAAAAGCAAGGAATCATGACACCTCCAAAGGAACATAGTAACTCTTCAGTAACATGCCCCAAGAAAAAGAAATCTGTGAAATGCCTGAAAATGGATTCAAACTAATGATATTAAGGAAACTCAGTGAGATATAAGAGAACACAAACAATACGAAATCAGGAAAACAATTTATAATCTGAATGATTAAAGAGATAGGTATTTTTAAAAGAACTAAACAAATTCTGAAACTGAAAAATTCAATGAGTGAAACAAAAAATACAACTGAGACCTTTAACAATAAACTAGACCAAGCAGAAGAAAGAATTTCTAAACCTGAGGAGAATCATTTGAGATAACCCAGTCAAAGAAAAAAGATTTATAAAAGCCTATATGACATATGGAACGCCATTAAGTGAAAGAATACTCAAATTTTTGGAATTCCAGAAAGAGAAGAAATGGGGAAGTCATAGAAAATCATTTAATAAAATAACGCCTGAAAAATTCCTAAGTCTTAGAAGAGATATAAACAGCCAGATAGAGGCAGCTCAAAAACTTCCCAAATAGATGCAACTCAGAAAGGTACTCTCCAAGGTACATTATAATCAAACTGTCAAAAGTCAAAGACAAAGAGAGAATTCTAAAGCAACAAAAGTGTCAAGTCACATATAAGGGACTACTCATCAGACTAAAAGCAGATTTCTCAGAATAAATCTTACAGGCCAGTTAAGAATGGAATAATATATTCAAATTGCTGAAAGGAAAAAAATTGCTAGCCAAGAATACATACCCAGCAAAGCTATCCTTCAGAAATGAAGGAGAAATAAAGTCTTCCTCAGACAGGCAAAAACTAAGGAAATTCATCACTATTAGACTAGTTCTACAAGAAATACTTAAGAAGGTTCTACATCTGGAAGCAAAAAGACAGTATTTACCATCATGAAAACACTCAAAAGTAAAAAATTGACTCACAGAGCAGATAGACAAACAAGAAAAAGGAATCAAATTTTACCACTATATAAAACCACCAGATCTCAAAGATAAACAAGAGAGGAAGAAAGAAAGGGTATACAAAACAATCAGAAATGAATTAATAAAATGACGGAAGTTCTCACCTAACAATAATAAACTTGAATGTAAATAGTTTAAATATCCCCATTAAAAGACATAGACTGAATAGTTATGCTTATGTAAGACAAACTAGACTTGAAGTAAAAAGAGCATAGATACAAAAACAATGTCACTATATAATGACAAAGAGATTAACTCAGCAAAAGAACATAACGATTGTAAATACACAAGTACCCAATACTAGTGAACCCAGATACAAAAAGCAAACATTACTAGAGCTGAAGAGGAGAGATAGAGCCCATATAACAATTGCTGTGGACTTTCACACCCCCATTTCAGCACTGGAAAGATCATCTAGAAATAAAATCAACAGAAAAATTACACTTAATCTGGTCTATAGATAAAATGGGCCTAACAGACATTTACAGAAAATTTTATCCAACAGCTAAAGAATACACATTTGTCTCATCAGGACATGGAACATTCTCCAGGATGTATCATATAAGCCACAAAACAAATCTCACCAAATATTTTAAAATTGAAATTACACTACCTAACTTCTCAGACCAAAATGGAATAAAACTAGCAATCAATAATGAGAGTAACTGTAGAGACTGTACAAATACATGAAAATTAAATAATGTGCTTCAGAACAACCATTAGGTCAAGGAAGAAATTAGAAGCAAATCAAAAAAATTCTTGAAACAAGTGAAAATAAAACACAACGTACCAAAATCTATGAGACAGAGCAAAAGCAGTGTTACAAGGGAAGCTTGTAGCAATCTTTCTGCGCCTATATCAAAAAAAATAGAAAGATTTTAAATAAACAACCTAATGATCTACCTCAAGGAACTAGAAAAGCAAGACAAAACCAAACCCAGAATTAGAACCAAAGAAATAATAAAGATCACAGTAGTACTAACTGAAATCAAGACTTAAAAAAAATACAAAAGAGCCAGGCATGGTGGCTCCTGCCTGTAATCTCAGCACTTTGGGAAGCTGAGGCAGGCAGATCACTTGAGGTCAGGAGTTCAAGACCAGCCTGTCCAAATGGTAAACCCTGTCTCTACTAAAAATATAAAAATTAACTGGGTGTGGTGGCAGGTGCCTGTAATCCCAGCTACTCAGGAGGCTGAGGTAGGAGAATCACTTGAACCCAGGAGGCAGAGTTTGCAGTGAGCAGACATCAAACCACTACACTCCAGCCTGGGCATTGGAGTGAGACCCTGTCTCAAAAAAAAAAAAAAAATACAAAAGATCAACAAAAGGAAAAGTCGGTTTTCTGAAAAGATAAAACTGACAAACTATTAGCTACACTGAAAACAGAGAAGACCCAAATAAATAAAATCAGAAACAAAAAGGAGACATTACCATTCTGTGGTAATTTTCTGATACCACAGAAATACAAAGGGTCATTAGAAGCTATTATGAACAACTATATGCCAACAAATTAGAAAACCTAGAGGAAATGGATAAATTCCTGGACACATATAACCTACCAAGATTGAACCAGGAAGAAGGAAAACCTGAACAGAGCAATAGTAAGTAATGAGATTTAATTACTAGTCTGTTCTCACATTGCTATAAAAAACTACTGGAGACTGGATAATTTATAAAGAAAAGATGTTTATTTGACCCACAGTTTCAAGGATGTAGGAAGCATTGCTGGGGAGGTGTCTCAGGAAACTTACAATCATAGAAGAAGGCAGTGGGGAAGTAGGCATGTCTTACATGGCTAGAAGGAGGAAGAGACAGTAAACGGGGACAAGCTACATACTGTTAAACAACCGGATCTCGTGAAAACTCACTATTACAAGAACAACAAGGGGAAGTCCACCTCCATGATCCAATCAACTCCCACTGCTTCCTCCTCCAACACTGGTGATTACAATTCCACATGATATTTGATTGAGGACACAAAGCCAAACCGTATCATTTTTCCCCTGTCCCCTCCCAAACCTCATGTCCTTCTCACATTGCAAAATAAAATCACGCCTTTGCAACAGTCCCCCAAAGTTTTAACTCATTCCAGCATTAACTCAAAAGTCCACAGTCCTAAGTCTCATCTGATTCAAGGCAAGTCCCCTCTTCCTATGAGCCTGAAAAATCAAAACCAGTTCATTACTTCCAAGATACAATGAGGGTACAGGCATTGGCTAAATATTCCCATTCCAAAAGAGAGAAATTAGGCAAAACAAAGGCTATAAGCCCCATGCAAGTCCAAAATACAGCAGGGCAGTCATTAAATCCTAAAGCTCCAAAACATCCAGGCCATGCTCATGCAAGGGGTGGGCTCCCAAGGCCTTGAGCAGCTCCACCCCTGTGTATCTGTGGGGTACAGTCCCACAACTGCTTTCCAGGCTGGCACTGAGTGCCTGTGGCTTTTCCAGGTGCACAGTGCCAGCTGTTGGTGGATCTACCATTCTGGGGTCTGATGAACTATGACCCAATTTTCATAGCTCCACTAGGCAGTGCCCCAGTGGAGACTCTGTGTTGGGGGTCCAACCCCAGATTTCCCTTCTGCATTGCCTTAGTAGAAGTTCTCCATGAGGGCTCTACTCCTGCAGCAGACTTCTGCCTGGACATTCAGGCATTTCCGCGCATCCTCTAAAATCTAGGTGTGGGCTCCCAAGCCTCAACTCTTGCCCTCTGTGCACCTACAGGTTTAATACCATGTGGAAGCCACCAAGGATTATGGCTTACATGCTCAGGAGTAGTGACCTGAGATGTGTCTGGTGCTCTTTTAGCCATGGCTGGAGCTGGAGCTTCTGGGATGCACGGTGAGCAGTGCCTCAAGGCTGCACAAAGCAACAGGTCCCTGGGCCTGGCCTACAAAACCATTCTTCCTTTGTAGGCCCTCCAGGCATGTGATGGGATGGCTGTCACAAAGGTCTCTAAAATGCCTTCCAGGCATTGTCCCAATTATCTTGGTTATCAACATTTTGTTCCTCTTTACATATGCAAATTTCTGTAGTTTGAATTCCTTCCCAGAAAATGGGTTTTTCTTTTCTACCACATGGCCAGGATGCAAATTTTCCAAACTATTACACTCTGCTTCCCTTTTGAATATAAGTTCCAGTTTCAGATCATCTCTTCACTCACACATAACGAAAGTGGCCTTGGCTCCATTTCTCAGTAAGTTCCTCATCGCCACCTGAGACCTCCTCAACCCAGATTTTATTATCCATATCACCATCAGCATTTCAGTCACAATAATTTAACAAGTCTCTAGGAAGTTCCAAACTTGCCCTCACCTTTCTGTCTTCCTCTGAGCCCCCCACACTCTGCCCATTACCCAGTTCCAAAGTCACTTTCATATCTTCAGGTATTTTTATAGCAATCCCCCACTTTTCTGGTGCCAGTTTTCTCTATTAGCCCCTTCTTGCTATTTAAAAAAAAAAAAAAAACCTACCCAAGAATGGCTGATTTATAAATAAAAGAGGTTTACTTGACTCACAGTTCCATGGGCTGTACAAAAAGCATGACTGGAGAGGCCACTGGAAACTTACAATTATGGCAGAAGGTGAAGAAGCAGCAAGTACATGGCCAGAGAAGGAGGAAGAAAGACTGAAGGGGGAGGCACTCCACACTTTTAAACAATCAGATCTTGTGAAAATTCACTCACTATCATAACAACAAGGGGGAAATCCACCCCCATGATCCAATCACCTCTCACCACATCCCTCCTCCAACACTGGGGATTACAATCTGACATGACATTTGAGCAGGGATACAAATCCAAACCACATCAATGAGTAACAAAAACTCTACCATCAAATCTGAGGACTGGGTGTCTTCACTGTTGAATTCTACCAAACTTCCCAAGAAGGACTAATACCAGTTCTCCTCAAACTATTCCAAAACATTGAAGAGGAAGGAATTCTTCCTAACTCATTATGTGAGGCCAGCATACTCTGGCCACAGTGTCAGTACTCTGTCTGGTACCAAAACCAGACAGAGACACAATTAAAAAAAAAAACAAAAAACTGCAGGCCAATATCCCTCATGAGATACAAGAATCCTCAATAAAATAATAGCAAGCTGAATCCAGCAACACATCAAAAAATACACCATAATAGAGCAGGATTTATCTCAGGAATGCAAAGGTGGTTCAACATGCACAAATCAATAAATGTGATACATCACATCAACAGAATGAAGGACAAAATCTATATGATCATCTCAATAGATGCAGAAAAAGTATTTGATAAATTTCAACATTCCTCCATAATAAAAACTTACACAACAAACCCACAAAAACTTTATACTGTATGGGGGAAAGCTAAAAGCCTTTCCTCTAAGATCTGGAAGAAAAGGAAGCCCACTTTCACCAATTTTATTCAACATCGTACTAGAAGTCCTAGCCAGAGTAATTAGGCAAGAGAAAGGAATATAGGACATCCAAATTGGAAAAGAGGAAGGCAAATTGTCCCTTTTTGCAGACATGATCATGTTCATATATATACCTAAAGACTCCACCAAAAATCTCTTAGGAACAGGTAGTTATGCATGAGCGGGAGAGGAGAGGGCTCTCCCCCTACACCCACTGGGAATGCTTGGTGATGGTTCATCAATTGTCACATTGCTTCTCTAAAAATAGTAATTCAGCAGTGCCAGGGAGAGGCCATTTCCTGATGATCCACCTCTGTTAACATCAAAATGTTAACTGAATGCAGACCCCAGGGTAAGCAACTTTCTGGGCATACATGTTGAGAGATAAAAATGGTGAAGTACGATCTTCCAGGGGCACACTCTGCCAGAAGAGGGAAGAAAGCCTCAGATGGGCATATGTATAACCCCATCTAAACACACTGTGCAAGCTCAGTTCCAAAAGGTAAGGAAAGCACTGGGCACACGGAAAGCCCACTTTAAGGGAAGAATCATGGGAAAGAGGTGAACTTATAAAAGTCCTAGGATCGGCTGGGCACGGTGGCTCAAGCCTGTAATCCCAGCACTTTGGGAGGCCGAGACGGGCAGATCACGAGGTCAGGAGATCGAGATCATCCTGGCTAACACAGTGAAACCCCGTCTCTACTAAAAAGTACAAAAAACTAGCCGGGTGAGGTGGCGGGCGCCTGTAGTCCCAGCTACTCGGGAGGCTGAGGCAGGAGAATGGCGTAAACCCGGGAGGCGGAGCTTGTAGTGAGCCCAGATCTGGCCACTGCACTCCAGCCTGGGCGACAGAGCAAGACTCTGTCTCAAAAACAAAACAAAAACAAAAACAAAGTCCTAGGATCACAGTTAAACAGAGCACTTGACCTTCTCCCTTTAACCTTTATGTGCCCTCTTCCAAGCACACTTTCCTTTCTTTCCTGTTCTAAGGCCTTTTTGAATAAACCTCCATTTACGCACTGGAACTTGCCTTGGTCTCTTTTTCTGCTTTATGCCCCTCAGGGGAATTATTTCTTCTGAGAAGGCAAGAACTGAAGTTGCTATGGACCCTTATGGATAGGCTGCTGGTAACTCAGGGTGACTCAGATCTCTGCCACCGGTAACATTAGAACTGATAAACAAATTCAGTGATATTCAAGATATAAAATTAACATGCAAAAATCAGTAGCATTTCTATACACCAACAATGAACTAACTGAAAAAGAAATCAAGAAATTAATTCCATTTAGAATAGCTACCAAAAACATAAAATACCAAAGAATACATTTAATCAAGAAGGTAAAATATATCTACAATGGAAACTACAAAACGCTAACGAAACAAATTGAAAAGGATACCAAAAAATGTAGATATCCCATGCTCGTGGATTAAAATATTGTTAAAATGACCGTAACACTCAAAGCAATCTACAGATTGAAAGTCCTACCAAAATACCAACATTCTTTACAGAAATAGAAAAAAAATGACAAAATTTGCATTGAACCACAAAAGACTTTGTGTAAATACTGAGAACAAAGGACAAAACTGGAGGCATCACTCCACCTGACTTTAAAATATAATAAAAAGCTATAGTAACCCAAACAGCATCATATTAGTAATAAAACTAGACACATATACCAATGGAACAGAATAGAGAACCCAGATATACACTCACATATTTACAGCCTACCGATCTTTAACAAAGGCATCAAGAACATACATTGGAGAAACAACACCCTCTTCAATTAGTGGTGCTGGAAAAACTGGATATCCATTTGCAGAAGAATAAAACTAGATCCCTATCTCTCACCATATATGAAAAGCAACTCAAAATCGAATAAAGATTTAAATGTAAGACCTGAAACTATAAAACTAGAAGAAAATATAAAAACTGCTTCAGGACATTGGTCTAGACAGATTTTATGAGTAACTTCACCACTATGCAATCTATACATGTAACAAAGTTACACTTGTACCTCATAAATTTATATAAATCAGTAATTTTATAGGTAAGATTTAACAGGTAAAACTTTATTTTATGGGTAAAGCACAGGCAACAACAACAAAAAATGGACAAATGGGACTGTATCAAACTTAAAAGCTTCTGCACAGAAAAGGAAACAATCAGCAAAGTAAAGAGCCTGTTAAATGGGTGAAAATATTTGCAAACTACTCATCCAACAAAGGACTAATATCCAGAATACACAAGGAACTCAAACAACTAAACAGCAAAAATCCCAAATAATCCAATTTTAAGATTAGCAAAGTATCTGAGTACACATTTCTCAAAACAAGATATTTAAATGGTCCAAAAGTGTATTTAAAATGTTCAACATCACTAATCCTCAGGGAAATGCAAATCAAAACCACATCTCACCCCATTTAGAATGGCTATTATCAATGGAGAAAAGGGAACTCTTACACACTATTGGTGGGAATGTAAGTCAGTACCACCATTACGGAAAACAGTATGGAATTTTCTCAAAAAACTAAAAATAGAAATATCACACAATCCAGCAATTTCATTACTGGATATTCATCCAAACAAAAGGAAAGCAGTATGTCGAAGACATACATACATCTGCCCACCCATTTTATTGCAGTGCTGTTCACAATAGCCAAAATAATGAATCAGCCTAAATGTCTTATCAACAAATGAATGGATTTAAAAAAAAAAAAAAAAAAAAAAGAATAAAGTTTTGTCATTCACAGCAACATGGATGATCCTGGAGAACATTATACTAAGAGAAATAAGTCAAACAGAAAGATACATATCACATGTTCTCACTTCTATATGGGAACTAAAAAAACTTAGCTGACAGAAACGGGAAGAGTAGGGGGTCTGGGGAGGATAGAGAGGCTGGTTAATAATATGAAGTTACAGCTGATGGGAGGAATAAGTTCTAGTGTTCTGCAGCACTGTAGGGTAAAGATAGTTAAAAACAATTTAGTGTATATGTCTGAGAAGCTAGAGAAGAGAATTTTGAATGTTCACAACACAAAGAAATATTAGATGTTCAAGGTGATCAATATGTTAATTACCTTTATCATTCCATATTGTATACATGTATTAAAATATTACTCTGTATCCCATAAATATATACAATTATTATGTGTCAATTAGAAATTTTTTAAAAAGTAAAGCTAGGCTAGCTGGAGACTGGGAGAAAATATTTGTAAAACGTATTTACAATAAAACACTTATATCCGGAATCTGTATATGTTTAAAGCTTGTAACTCAGTTAACAAGAAGGTCTGAACAGATGTTTAACCAAAAGATATATACAAATGGCAAATAATTACATTAAAAGGTTATCATTAAGGAAATGCTAATTCAATTAAGATACTAAGCTGGTCATGGTGTCACAGCTACTTGGGAGGCAAAGGTGGGAGGACTGATTGAGTCGTCCAAGAGCTCAAAGCCAGTTTGGGCAAGAGAACAAGACACCATTTCTAAACTAAGCAAATAAATATGATATCAATACACACTGTTTTGTATTCTTCATGAGCTGGTCAGATGGGTTGGGTGCAGTCACAGGAGAAGACACAGGAGAAGCTCAGTGAAAAAAAAAAAAAAAAAAGTTCATCATACTCACAGGTCCTAGAGACAGGAGGCATGGCATGCCATGCAAGGCCATATGGGAAAGACATTAGGCAGTCAAGAGGAAAAAGATAAGGGGAAGGGTCGGGATACTGCCTTTATTGAGGTTTCTGCAGAAAAGTCAAGGCAGGGCAGAATGAACAGTTTACTTTGTTATGGCAGCCCTAGCAAAGATATTAGTAAGTGTGAAACAGCTTGGGAAGCTTGGGACCTTGCTGAGAAACTGAGTCATCTATGATTTAGAGCCAAATCAAAGGTGAAAATAATAAAAGCTACAGGTATTTAGAAGAGGGCATATGGTTCTTGTGAAGTCCCCAAATAAGTCATGATAAAGCAGGTAGAATTTGAGATAGAACTTAAGGCCGGGCACGGTGGCTCACGCTTGTAATCCCAGCACTTTGGGAGGCCGAGGCGGGCGGATCACGAGGTCAGATCATCAAGACCATCCTGGCTAACACGGTGAAACCCTGTCTCTACTAAAAATACAAAAAATTAGCCGGGTGTGGTGGTGGGCGCCTATAGTCCCAGCTACTCGGGAGGCTGAGACAGGAGAATGGCGTGAACCCAGGAGGTGGAGCTTGCAGTGAACCGAGATTGCACCACTGCACTCCAGCCTGGGCAACAGAGTGAGACTCTGTCTCAAAAAAAAAAAAAAAAGAACTTAAAGTAGACATGTTTGAGGTCAGTGGACAAGAATACATGAGAATAGTCAGGATAGAAAGTGGAACAATATTCATTTTACAAGTATCTAATCACCTACCATGAGCCAGGCACTGAGCTATGGTCCAGGAATATAGTGAACAAAAAGGGCATGGTTCCTGTCCTCCTGGTGTGCACAGGATAGAACAGGATTGTGTGGGACACCAGCGTGCACACTGGCTGTGTTGGCACAGGACAAGTCACAGAGCTGTGTAGTCAGGACCTGTCTCTCTTGAACACTGGCTATCTTTGTACTATGTGATTAAGAACTTGATTTTGCTCTATGATTATTCCATAAAAGGGATTTGTCATCATTACCATCCTCACTTAGCTGGATTTTCTTCTGCATCAAATATTGCACAAGAAGCTGGATCCCAAACTCCTAGGAGACAGTGGTGTTGATTCTCCTTTCTTATTTCTCCCATCTTAACAGATGCCAGAGGCAGTGACTCCCCATCTTGTATTCTTGGGTTACTCCTAGAATCAGCCATGTGGGCCGGGCGCGGTGGCTCACGCCTGTAATCCCAGCACTTTGGGAGGCCGAGGCGGGCGGATCACAAGGTCAGCAGATCGAGACCACGGTGAAACCCCGTCTCTACTAAAAATACAAAAAATTAGCCGGGCGCGGTTGTGGGCGCCGGAGGCTGAGGCAGGAGAATGGCGTGAACCCGGGAGGCGGAGCTTGCAGTGAGCCGAGATCGCGCCACTGCACTCCAGCCTGGGCGACAGAGCGAGACTCTGTCTCAAAAAAAAAAAAAAAAAAAAAAAAAAAGAATCAGCCATGTGTCTGTAACAACCAACACTTGTGAGCAAGACTCATCCCTGTGGGTCTGTGTCTTCAGCACTCACTGTTGATGGTGACTTGTCTCATTGCTTGTACAGGTGGTGACAGTGCCAGAATATATCAAGAAGAGGTTTGGTAGCTATCAGAGTGAGCTCCTTCTCTCCATTCTGTATTTACTCCTCTGTGTCTTCAATAAGAGGTCAGTGAGTTATGTAAAATCTAGCCCAAGAAACAGAACCAAGACAAAAAAAGCAACGAGCAGGATTCAAGATTATGCTGGATTTATCCCAGCAATTTACTCGGGGTCCTCTAAATTACTTGTTGGCCTTTGTTATTAAGCCAGGGTAGAGAAAAAAATAACTTAATAATATTTGCAAAAAATAAAAGGCAGAAGCATCATCTTTACCTCCCAAGCCTAGGTTACAGGTCCCTCCTCTGTATTCCCAGGAACCTTAGACTTACCCATCTCTTATCAGTAGGTCATGTGCTTAAAAGAATCCAGGAGTTTCCACCACCTGTACAAGAAAACTTTAACTACTTGTTCTGGCTTTTAAGGGCTGTCCTGCTGAAGCCCCATTCTACCTTTCTAAATGGATTTCATTTCCTACTGTTTACACACTGTGCTCTAGTCACACTGCTTGCCTCACTGATTCTCAAATCTAGCAAGCTTATTCCAACTCAAAACCCTTTAGACTTGCTCTGTGCTGTGTCTGGAATGTTCTTCTCCCAGATTTTGCATGGCTGACTCGCTGTATCATTCCTTGAAAGAAAAATAGCACTTCCTTGAAGAGGCCTTCCAAGGATGCATGCAGTCAATCCCTATTCCATTACTCTGGTCTTGGTTTTTGTTTTTAATTAGAGACAGGGTCTTGCTATGTTGCCCAGGCTGGAGTGCAGTGGCTATTCATAAATGTGATCATCACTCACTGCTGTGGCAGTCCAGGTCTCACTAACGCAGGCCTCTAACCACTGTTTCAGCACTGACGGAGTGGTGAAGTTAAATACTAAAAGCTGATAGAGCCAATGCTCTTATACAAATGCTGGAATGCAACAAAGGCCCACCAAGAGTTTTGCCCAGGCCTTTTCCTGGGCCTTGAAGCATGGTAAGATAAAAAAGGAATTCTTAACAGGACCCATTTAGAATTAAGCAAGTTTCATTGGGGGTCTGAAAAAAACTCTCCAGGTCTCCAGAAACAAGTTTATTGGAGGTCTGCAAGAATTCACGAAACCTCTATGATTCAGCAGAAGATAAGATAAAGGTAATCACCCCAGCACCTGGGCCCATTTAGATTAAGAAAATTTACTAAGTCTCCAGAGGAAGGTCTTCAGGACTCAGATCTCAGTTACAGAAGTTAATCACTTATGTCTTTAGATAAATGCACACTTACACGTAGACATATAGCTTAGAAGGCACATAACCTCTAAAAAACTGTAATTTTGAATTGGTCTGGTGATAATTTCCAGGCCTTCTCCCTGTAACCAGTTACAGAAATAAAAACTCTCCTTTCCCAGTTCATCTGCATCTTCTTATTGGGTCACGAAAGTAGGCAGCCTGACCCTCGTTTTGGTCCAGGACACTTGAACTCCTGGGCTCAAGAAATCCCCCTACTGAGCCTCCTAACAAGGTGTGATTATAAGTGTGCACCACTGCACCCAGCCTCACTACTGTTTTTATTTTCTGTGACATGCCTGCCACCATGTGAAAGTAGTTTATTTGCTTATCTAGCTTCTCCACTTCACTGCATGCTTCCTGAGACCAAGGGCCTCCTGCCTTGTTCACTGCATTACCTTCCCCCTGTGCTGAGAACATGTTTAGCACAGAAGGCACTCCATAAATAACTGGAATTCAACTCCAATGAATAACTGGAATAGTGGCACCTATCGCAATGCATGGAAAATGCCTATTTTGTGGTTTATCTCCTTCATTAAACAGAAGCTCTGGAGGAGAGCAACTGAGTTTTCGTAACTTGTGTCTTCCGAACACTGCTGAGTGTCTATGACATGGTTGGCACTCAGGAAGTAGTTAGTGAGTAAAGGGATAGATAAATCTCTGTCCATCATATCCCTGGCTTTGCAGATCAGAATAACAAAGCACGGGGTTATCCAGTTAAATGATGTGCAGATGTTTCAAAATCAGTGTCAACTAAGCCAGGGGTCAACAAATCCGGTCAGCAGGTCAATCTGGCTAATGATGGACTTTGTGCAGCCCTTGAGCCAAGAATGATTTTTACAGTTTTAAAAGGTTGTTAAAAAAAAAAAAAACAGATGGTATGTGGCCAGCAAACTTGCCTTTACAGGAAAAGTTCGCTGATCCCTGAGAAGTCATTCCCATTCCCTTTTTCCAGTGCTGGAACTGTAAGAACTACTAACTCTCTGAGCTAACTCCCTCTCTGAAGCTCCAGAGTGGAAGAGGCTAAGTTGTGCCAACTGGAAGAACGGGGTTAACTCAAGCCCTAAAAGTACTAACCTTGGCTGAACTCATGGGGCACAAGCCTATGCTCAACAAAACTTGGATGAACCTTACCTAGTGTCCACTGGTAATGTAGTGCTATTCAGATACCACCTCTGGTAGATGGCTTCTAAGGTCAGTGTCTTTGTGGAATCAGTGTGGATTCAGGTGGAAGTGAAAGTGAAGCCTGCTGACTCTGTGTTCATTTCAGTTGGAGGCTTGCTCTTCTGCCATGTTCATGAAGATAGTTTAGGAAATTGGGTGTTTACAATCTTGCTGAAAATTGCTGGCATTCATACCATCTCAGGTGAGGCTACTCTAACCACCCAAGTACTTACATTGGCACACTCTACTTCTTGGTGGAGTCCAGTAGACATTGAAGCAGCAGTCTCCAGCTTTTGCATTTACCCTAAGTCTGTAAATGACATTGCTACGGCCTGGGGGGGACTGAACAATGAAAAGAACAGAAGCAGGGGGACCTAAGTAGTGTCCTCCCACTAGAAATCAGCTTGAGCTGGCTGGGTCCCTCCCAGGGGTCTAACAAGGACAACAGCGATTATGTTTGGGGTGGGGAGGGACACTGCAGGCACCAGGTAACAGACTGGGAGCACAGAAAAGAAATGATAAGGAGGCAGCAGCCATGGACCACCCGCTCAGGCCTGATCAGATGGGGTTTTTGTTGGGGCAGTTCTGTCCTAGGCACCCACTGCCTAGGTTTTGAGAGTGGAAGCTCTCATCACTCCTTTCCAGCAACAGTGCTAATCTTGGATGCTGGGTGTGTCGCTGGCAGTTCACCAGAGACCAAGGGGAGAGAATCAAAGTGAGGCACAGAATGCCCTCAATCAGTGGTTCACAGTGCAGAGGAGTGGGAATTGGGTTTTTCTTCCCAGAGGGCACTTGGTAATATTTGGAGGCATTTTGGGTTGTCACAGCTGGGTCCCAGGACAGTGAGTCAAATGTGACTTTCTCTCTCTTTGCCTGTTCAGGTGGTTTAAATCAGCATCTTGAATGCTGGCATTATGCTTTGGAGATCAGTCACGTTAATAGGCTTTGGTGAGTAAAACAAGAAGACTGGGTACCGTGGTGGAACCTTTGGCTCTAGAGCTGCCTGGGTTATCAGCACCTTTGTCTCACAGATGAGGATGATACAGAAGGGCTGGGCTCCCGGCTAAACCCCAACACTTACAACACTTAACCATGGAACCGTGGCCCTAAGTGAAAACAGCTGACTCTGTTTTTCCACCCAAATGTTGCCTTTTTGGCCTACTCCACCCCTATCCTGTGCCCATAAAAAACTTCAGGGGCAGAGCAAAACAAACAGCTGAGTGTCAAGGTATAAGCAGCTGAGTGGCAGTCAGAGAACCAAGTGAGCATCAGAGACTATGGAGAAATGCAGCTAACTTCAGACAGTGCAGTTTTGGAAAGGGGTCTGACCAGAAATGGCTAGGCTTTAGGAAAAGATCACTTTCCCATCCTTTTTCCAGCCAAGTGGGAGGTGCCAGCCATCTGGCTGCATGGAACCCCTAACCCCTGAGGCTGCCCTGGGGACTGGGAGGCGTGCGCAGCTCATTGCTGCCTCGCTTAGCCCTTGAACATGGCGCACACATGCGGCAGACATGCCCAGCCTCCTAAGCAGGGAGGGGAGGAGGTGAACAGAGGAACCACCATGCACCATGCCTGCCTGCAGCTGTTGGGGTGAGTGTGGGGATGGCAACTCTAAGAACAAACGGGAATCACATTGTTCTGAATTGCGTATCTAATAGCTAGACCAAACACTCATTCCACCTGACATAAAACTCTTTATAAAAGAGATAGAAGCCAGTCAGGCGCGGTGGCTCACACCTGTAATCCCAAGCACTTTGGGAGGCCGAGGTGGTCAGATTACCTGAGGTCACGAGTTCGAAACCAGCCTGGCCAACATCATGGTGAAACCCTGTCTCTACAAAAAATGCAAAAACTAGCTGGGCATGGTGGTGGGTGCCTGTAGTCTTAGCTACTCAGGAGATTGAGGCAGGAGAATCATTGAACCTGGGAGATGGAGATTGCAGTGAACCGAGATCACACCATGCACTCCAGCCTGTGGGATAAGAGCAAGACTTCCTCTCAAAAAAAAAAAAAGGAAAAGAAAAGAAAAGAGAAGCCATTTGCAGCCATGAAAGAAGAAAAGATACAAAGATATCACAGCAAAGTCTGGGGATTTGGGCCGACGCCTGTTAATGCAGTCGTGGATGGAGTTTAGTCTTGGGGCCTTCCAGCAACGCTGAGGAGTGGCCTCAGCCAGATGCCTTTCGTTCCCCAGGACCTAATTCACCTTTCATTCCCCAGGACCTAATTCCAGTCCCATGTGACAGTTAGACCTCCGTGAAGGAAAACAGCCACAGAGCCAACATTCCTTTCACCCAAAAGAGATATTTCCTCATATACTCTCTTGTCTGAGGTATCCGGGGCAAGCCTCCAGATGAGATAGGATAGTTCCCTTGACCTGCTTCATGGGCAGAAACTGGAGTGGCTCATTTCACTCAGCCTGGCATCAGCCACTCCTCACAGAAAGGAGTGTGCAAGTGAGAGTGCAGGAACCAGAGTGAACAAATGCTGGAACCAGCCAATCACTCCTCTCTGGTAGGAACAGGTTCTGTGCAGGCTGGCAGCATCATCCAAGCATGTTACAACCAATGCTTTTTCAGCTCTTATATCTGGAAACAGCCAAGTGCCAACCGGCTCAGTGGAGGGTCCGGGTGGCAGCCCCTGCCCTCTCAGCACCTGGGTTCTTGTCCAGCGTCCAGAAAGAATCAGGTCACATGAACCATTTGAAAGGTGATATATGTGGAGGAATCTATTGGGTGGTGGGTGGCTCTCAGCAGAAAGGGAAGCTGGAAAGGGAAGAGGATGATGGGAAGGGGATCTTTCCCTGAAGCCCAGCCATCTCCGGCCAAGCTCCTCTCCAAAGCCGCACCATCTGAAGTTAGCTGTGTCTATCCATAGTCACTGATGCTCAGTTGCTTCTCTGATTGCCACTTGGCTGTTTCTGTTGCTCTGCCGGCTGAAGTCTTTTTGCGGCACAGGATAGGGGCAGGGAAGACCAAAAAGGTAACATTTGGGTGGAAAAACTGGGTAAGCTGTTTCACTTAGGGCCAGTTTCAGTATTCAGGGTGGGGTTTAGCCGGGAGCCCAGCCCTTCTGTATCAAGGAAATTGAAGCCCAGAGACAACCCAAGAGCGTTGCTGAAAGTCATGCTGAACGTTGGGGAGGATGTTTCTGCTCACTTCAGGAGAAAGAGGAGTCGAAGAATGGGAGTGGAAATGACAAACTCGAGCGCCTTAGTACACCACACTCCTCCCCACCTCTAGGCCTTCATCAGTGTTCCTCCTCTCCAGTTAGAAGGCCACCTTCTTTTTGTCCATTCAATTAAATCAAATCTATCCACCAAGGTCAAAAGAAGATCCACCCTTGAAGATATAATTCCATGATTATTCCATCAACACAGCTCTCTTCTCTGGAGCTCACATCACTACCACACAAGTCGACATATTTAAGCACACAACCGAATTGTTCACTGAGTGTTTCACATAAATCATCATACTCCCTATATCCAAAACTTCTTAAGAACCAGAACGGTGGTACTCCCTATACAAAGCACTGTCTGATGCATTAAGTAGAGTCATGCATCATTGAACAGCCAGGACACATTCTGAGAAATGAGTCATTAGGTAATCTCTTTGATGTGCAAACATCATAGAGTGTACTTACACAAACCTAGAGGGTGCAGCCTATTCCTCCTAGGCTGCAAACCTGTACAACATGTTATTGTACTGAATATGATAGACAATTCTAACAATGGTAAGTATTTGGGTATCTAAACCTAGAAAAGGTACAGTAAAAATATGATATAAAAGATAAAATGTGGGCTGGGCACGGTGGCTTATGCCTGTAATCCCAACACCTTGGGAGGCCCAAGTGGGTGGATCACGAGGTCAGGAGATTGAGACCATCCTGGCTAACATGGTGAAACCCCGTCTCTACTAAAAATACAAAAAATTAGCCAGGCGTAGTGGTGGGCGCCTGTAGTCCCAGCTACTCGGGAGGCTGAGGCAGGAGAATGGCGTGAACCCAGGAGGCGGAGCTTGCAGCGAGCTGAGATCCCGCTGCTGCACTCCAGCCTGGGCGACAGAGCAAGACTCTTGTTTCAAAAAAAAAAAAAAAAAAGATAAAATGTGGTACATCTGTATGGAGCACTCACCATGAATGGAGCTTGCAGGACTGGAAGTTGCTCTGGAAGTTGCTCTGGATGAGTCAGTGAGTGAGTGGTAAATGAATGTGAAGCCCTAGAACATTACTGTGCACTACTGTGGACTTTATAAACACTGTACACTTAGGCTACCCTAAATTTATTTTACATTTTTTTAATAAACTAACCTTAATTTACTGTAACTTCTTTATGTTATAAACTTTAATTTTTTAAACTTGTTTACTCTCCTGTAATATCACTCACCTTAAAATACAAACACAGACAGCTGTACAAAAATTATTTATTTCCTTATTCTATATGCTTTTTTCTATTTTTAAAAATTTTAATTTTGTTTTACTTTTTAAACTTTTTTGTTTAAAATGCCCAGGTGCAGTGGCACATGCCTGTAGTCACAGCTAATTGGGAGGCTGAGGTGGGAGGATGGCTTGAGCCTGGGAGCTCTGGGCTCTAGTGCCCTATGCCAATTGGGTGTCCGCACTAAGTTTAATATATCAATATGACGACCTCTCAGGAGCAGGGGATGGCTGAGTTATCTAAGGAGGGGTGAACTGACCCAAGTTGAAAATGGAGCAGGTCAAAACTCCCACACTGATTAGTAGCGGGATTGTGCCTATGAATAGCCATGACACTCCAGTCTGGGCAACCTAGTGAGACCCTGTTTCTTGAAAAAAAATTAATTGAATTAAATTAAGACACAAACATGGCCAGGTGGGGTGGCTCACACCTGTAATCCCAGCACTTTGGGAGGCCAAGGTAAGTGGATCACTTGAGGTCAGGAGTTCGAGATCAGCCTGGCCAACATGGGGAAACCCCATCTCTACTAAAAATACAAAATTAGCTGGGCATGGGGGCGCATGCCTGTAATCCCAGCTACTTGGGAGGCTGAGACAGGAGAATCATTTGAACCAGGGAGGTGGAATTTGCAGTGAGCTGAGATTGTATCATTACACTCCAGCCTGGGCAGCAAGAGTAAAACTCCATGTCAGAAACACACACACACACACACACACACACACACACACACACACAAGCCTAAGCTTACACAGAATCAGAATCATCAATATCACTGTTTTCTGCCTCTACATTTTGTCTCACTAGATAGTCTTTAGGGACAATAATGCTCATGAAGTTGTCACCTCCTATGATAACAATGTCTTCTTTGGATACCTCCTCAAGGACCTTCCCAAGGTTGTTTTAAAAATGTTCTTTTGTATAAGCAGGAAAGCACACTCTAAAACAACAGTAAGTATAGTATAGTAAATACAGTAAACCAGTTACATCATCATCTATGATCATCAAGTTTTATGTGCTGTACACATGACTATATGTACTATACTTTGACATGACCGGCAACACAGTAAATGTTTATGCCAGCATCACCACAGACACATAACTAATGCATTGTGCTATATATTACAACAGTTACGACATGACTTGGCAAAAGGAAATTTTCAACTCCATTATAATCTTATGGAATCACTGTCATATACATGGTCTGTCGTTGGCCAAAACATCAGTATGCCGCATTATGGACTGTACTTAATAAGTAGGTGCATATTAAGTCATAAGAATGAAAACAATAACTGATATAAATTGAGTATCAGGTACCATATGGACACTTCTCTATATTGCCTCCTTCAAGCATCACAATGCCTTTGAGGCAGAATTAGTTTCGTTATCTCCATCGTACAGATGAGAAAACTGAGTCTCAGTTAACTAAGTTGCTCATGAGACACACCAAGAGCTGTATTTCTCTAATGCCAAAGGCTAATCTATGAACTAACATGTTACACCGCCTGTATTGGCAATGTAGAATTACTGTAAAATGAAGTTAGCTTCCACAGTTGGGCATGTAAGCTTAGTGAGGTTGGTGTTATCCACTGCTCCATGGGTCAGAAATTGGTCTTGCAGGAACCCAGATGGAGAAGCTCTTGACTCAGTTAGTGAAAAGTTACTGAAAGGATATATGAATGCAACTGAAAGATTATGCTTCCATAGAGCATGTTGCTGAGCCTCATGGAATGAGAACAGATAGAATCAAACAGAATCACCCAATCCTCAGTTGTACCATTCAGTAAGCATTAGCACACCATGAAGTGTGTTCAGTGTTGTGTTGCTAGGACACAAAATACGTCCCAGACACAGCTTCCAAAAATTGGATCACTTTTAAATGCACTGGGAGGCTATGACTAATTTGAGTGACACAACTACAAACTATAAGACACAGTAAGCCATTGCGTTTGTGTGCTAGTGTGAAATATCAGCATTTTAAAAACTTGCCAAGTCTACCCTAAAAGTTGATAATGGCATCCAAATAAGATAAACTTTAGGAGCAGGTAAAATATTCCATTTAATATTAGCAGTCATATATCTGAATAATTATATATTCTTTACTGAAAAATTTAATGGGATTTTTAATTGGGGTATTCAGGTTAGTTTTTTGATAAGTACTATATAGTAATGAAATAGTTGTTTTATTTTTAAAATATATAACATCTTCCACATCCAAATGAGTGTTGTCCTTCAAACTAGTCACCATGGGAACCCACTCTCATAAAATTTTAATATTTTACTTTTAATTTTAGGTAAACAACAAAAGGGTACAAAATGAAGTACTGGTCACCTTCAGTTCCACACTTCCACTCACCAGAGACAATCAGTATTACAGGTTTTGAGTGTATCTTTTCAAAGATATTCTTCCCATATACAAACTTTTTTTATTTTTTTTTATTTTTTTTTGAGACGGAGTCTTTGCTCTGTCACCCAGGCTGAAGTGCAGTGGCGCGATCTAGGCTCACTACAAGCTCCGCCTCCTGGGTTCACGCCATTCTCCTGCCTCAGCCCCCCGAGTAGCTGGGACTACAGGCGCCCGCTACCACGCCCGGCTAATTTTTTTGTATTTTTAGTAGAGACGGGGTTTCACCGTGTTAGCCAGGATGGTCTTGATCTCCTGACCTTGTGATCCGCCCGTCTCGGCCTCCCAAAGTGCTGGGATTACAGGCTTGAGCCACCGCGCCCGGCCTCATATACAAACTTTTAAAAATGTATGCTATATATACATTTACTAGAATCATAACGAAGTTTTACAGCCTGTTTTCCACGAGTAACATAATAAACAGATTTCCATGTCAATGAATGGAGATTTCATATATCTTTTTTGGTTTTATGTTTGTAATAGACTTTTTACTGAAAAGTGTACAAATCAAAGTGCAAAGCCAGATTGTATTTAGTTGTGTGCTGGTGTTAAATATCAGCATTTTAAAAACTTGCCAGGTCCACCCTAAAAGTTGGTAATTTGAATGAAGTATTACAAAGTGAACACATGCTGGTAACCACCACCAGGTAAGCAAATTATATTTGTTTTCTTCCTTTCCAAACTTTCTACTTCCTGTTTCTTTTTTTTTTTTGCCGTTTCACTGGCCAAGACTTTGAGCACAGCCTTGAAGAGGTGGCAGCAGGCCTCCTTGCCTCATTTTCAGTCTTAGAGGGGGAGCTTTGAGTGTTTCACCATTAAATAAAGTATTTATTGTCAGTTTTCTGTAGCTACCTTTGTCAGACTAAGTTCCCTTTTCCTAGTTTGCTAAGACTGTTTATCATGAATGGTTTTTTAATTGTATCAAGTGTATTTTCCACATCTACTGAAATGTTATTTTGTACTTTTTGTTTATATGGTGATATGGTTTGAATTTGTGTCCCCAACCAAATCTCATGTTGAATTGTAATCCCCAATGTTGAAGGAGGGGCCGGGTGGGAGGTAACTGGATCGTGGGGGCAGACACCTCCCCCTTGCTCTTCTCATGATGGTGAGTTCTCATGAGATCTGGTTATTTAAAAGTGTTTAGTACTTCCCCCTTCATTCTCTTTCTTCTTCTCTGGTCATGTAAGACGTACCTGCTTTCCACTTTGCCTTCTGCCATAACTAAGTTTCCTGAGGCCTCCTCAGTCATGCTTCCTATATATCCTGTGGAACTGTGAGTCAAATAAATGTCTTTTATTTATAAATTACTCAGTCTTGGGTAGTTCTTTATAGCAATATAAAAATGAACTGATACAGAAAATTGGTACCAGGAGTGGGGCATCGCTATAAAGATACCCAGTGCAGAAGCAGTTTTGGAACTTGGTAATGGGCAGGGATTGGAACAGTTTGGAGAGCTCAGGAGAAGACAGAAATATGAGGGAAAGTTTGCGGCTTCCTAGAGACTTGTTAAATCGTTGTGACCAAAATGCTGATAGCAACTCTCAGATGAAAATAAGGAACTTATTGAGAGGTGGAGCAAATGTTACTTTTGTTATGCATTTGCAAAGATGTTGGAGGCATTGTGCTCCTGCCTTAGGCATTTGTGGAACTTTGAATTTGAGAGTGATGATTTAGGATATCTGGCGGTAGAATTGTATAAGCAGCAGAACTTTCAAAATGTGGTCTGGCAGCTTCTAGCAGCCTATGCTTACATTCCTGAGCAAAGAAATGACCTGGAACGGGAACTTATATTTAAAAGAAAGGCAGAGTGTAGAAGTTTGAAAAATGTGTAGCCCAGCCATGTGGTAGAAAAGAAAACCCCATTTTCTGGGGAGGAATTCAAGCCAGCTGCAGAAATTTGCATATGTAAAGAGGAGCCAAATGTTAATAGCCAAGATAATAGGGAAAATGCCTGGATATCATTTCAGAGACCTTCATGGCAGCCCCTCCCATCACAGGTCCAGAGGCTTAGGAGGGAAGAACGATTTCGTAAGCCAAACCCAGGGCCCTGCTGCTCTGCACAACTGCAGGACACTGCTTCCTGCCACCCAGCCACTCCAACTCCAGTCTTGGCTAGAAGACCCCCAGATATGTCTCAAGCCACTGCCCCCATGGGTGCAAGCCATAAACCTTGATGGCTCCCATGTGGTGTTAAGCCTGTAGGTGTGCAGAGCACAGAATTGACGCTTTGGAGCCTCTGCCTAGGTTTCAGAGAATGTATGGAAATGTCTGGATGTCCAGGCAGAAGACTGCTGCAGGAGCAGACTTCTCATGGAGAACTTCTACTAGGGCAGTGTGAAGGGGAAGTGTGGGGTTGGAGCCCCCGGCAGAGTCCCTACTGGGACACTGCCTAATGGAGCTGTGACAAGAGGGCCACTGTCCACCAGACCCCAGAATGGCAAATCCACTGACAACTTGCACTGTGTATCTGGAAAAGCTGCAGGCACCCAATGCAAACCCATGAAAGCAGCTGTGGGGACAGTACTCTGCAGAGGCACAGGAGGTGGAACTGTCCAAGGCCTTGGGAATCTCATTAATTCTAATAATTTTATGTAAATTTTTAATGTACACAGTATATCTACAAAAATGAAAGATTTATTCCTTCCATTCCTATCCTTGACCTTTTTGCTTCTCTTTTCTCACTGTGCTGACTTGGACTTCAACATATAACAACATATAAAACCTCAGCTATGGTTGGAGATTTTAGCACTCCCCTCTAAAAACAGTTATGCATAATATGATTGTATACCTAGAAAACCCTAAAGACTCCTCCTAAAAGCTCCTAGAACTTATACAAGAATTCAGCAAAGTTTTTGGATACAAAATTAATGTACACAAATCAGTAGCTCTCCTATATACCAACAGCAACCAAGCTGAGAATCAAATCAACAACGTAACTCCTTTTACAACAGCTACAAAAAAGTAAAATACCTAACCAAGGAGGTGAAAGACCTCTACAAGGAAAACTACAAAACACTGCTGAAAGAAATCATAGATGACATGAATAGAAACACATCCCATGCTCACAAATGGGCAGAATTGGTACTATGAAATTGACCATACTGCCAAAAGCAATCAACCAATTCAATGAAATTCCCACCAAAATGCCACTATCATTCTTCACAGAACAAAAAAAAAAAAATTCTAAAACTCATATGGAACCAAAAACAGCCTGCAGAGCCAAAGCAAGACTAACCAAAAAGAACAAATGTGGAGGCATCACATTACCTGATTTCATACTATACTATAAGGTCATAGTCACCAAAACAGCAACACACTGGTATAAAAATAGACACACAGACCAATGGAACAGAATAGAGAACCCAGAAATAAACCCAAATATTTACAGCCAACTGATCTTTGACAAGCAAAAAAATACATAAGGTGGAAAAAGAACACCCTATTCAACAAATGGTGATGGGTTAATTAGCAAACCACATGTAGGTGGATGAAACTGGATCCTCATCTCTCACCTTATACAAAAATCAACTCAAAACAGATCAAGAACTTAAATCTAAGACATGCAACTATAAAAATTCTAGAAGACAACATCAGAAAATCTCTTCTAGACCTTGACTTAGGCAAGGATTTCATGACCAAGAACCCAAAAGCAAATGCAATAAAAACAAAGATAAATAGCTGAGACTTAATTAAAGAGCTTTTGCACAGCAAAAGCAACAGTCAGCAAACAGGCAACTCACAAACTGGCAGAAAATCTTCACAATCTATACATCCAAAAAAGGGCCAATATCTAGAATCTACAACAAATTCAAATAAATTAGCAAGAAACAAACAATCCCATCAAAAAGTAGGCCAAGAACATAAATAAACAATTCTTAAAGAAGATATACAAATGGCCAAAAAACATGAAAAAATGCTCAACATCACTAATGATCAGGGAAATGCAAATCAAAACCACAATCTGATACCACCTTATTCCTGCAAGAATGTCCATAATCCAAAAAATAATAGATATTGTTGTGGATACAATGAACAAGGAATACTTCTACACTGCTAATGGGAATGTAAACTAGTACAACCACTATAGAAAACAATGTGGAGATTCTTTAAAGAACTAAAAGTAGAACTACCATTTGATTCAGCAATCCCACTACTGGGTATTTACCCAGAGCAAAAGGAGTCACTTACGAAAAAGATAATTGCTCACGCATGTTTATAGCAACACAGTTCACAATTACAAAAATGTGAAACCAACCCAAAGGCCCATCAATCAATGACTGGATAAAGAAACTGTTATATATTTATATGTATGTGTGTGTATGTGTGTGTGTATAATTGAATACTACTCAGCCATAAAAATGAATGAATTAATGGCATTTGCATCAACCTGAATGGGATTGGTGATTATTCTTCTAAGTGAAGTAACTCAGGAATGGAAAACCAAAATTCTATTTTCTCACTCCTAAGTGAGAGCTAAGCTATGAGGATGCAAAGGCGTTAAGAATGACACAATGAACTTCGGGAACTCAGGGGGAAACTACCAAAAACCTATGGAAATAAAAAATTAAAATAAAAAAGAAAGTCATCATGTAAACAAAAGTAGAGGCTACCCAGAATCTAAACAATACAATCACAGGCTTAGTTATATAAAGGTGTACATTTGTGTATCTTAGTTGTGTAACATTCTCTGTGCCCAGCAAACAAAATGAACATTCTTTGCTTTCTTTTTTTTTTTTTGAGACAGGGTCTCCCCCTCTGTTGCCCAGGCTGGAGTGCAGTGGCATGATCTCGGCTCACTGCAACCTCTGCCTCCCAGGTTCAAGAGATTCTCCTGCCTCAGCCTCCTGAGTAGCTGGGATTATAGGCATGGGCCACCACACCTGGCTAATTTTTGCGTTTTCAGTACAGACAGGGTTTCACCATATTGGTCAGGCTGGTCTGGAACTCCTGACCTCAGGTGATCTGCCCACCTCGGCCTCCCAAAGTGTTAGGATTACAGGCGTTAGCCACCGCGCCCAACCTGAACATTCTTTTCGAGCACACTTACAAAAAGTACTGACCATAATTAGGCTACAAAAAAAGACGTATTACATTACTAAGGATTAATAATATACAAACTGTATGTTGAAAATAATGAAATACTAGAAAATAATAAAAGGATACTTTTTAAAATCTCCTATATCCGAAAATTATGTAACACATTATCCAATAGCTTATGGGTTGCAAATTCATTCATTAAAATATTATATTGTTGGCCAGGCATGGTGGTTCACGCCTCTGATTCCTGTGTTTTGGGAGGCTGAGAGGCAGGAGGATCACTTGAGGCCAGGAATTTGAGACCAGCCTGAGCAACATATCAAGAGCTCATCTCTACAAAAAAAATATTTTTAAACTATTCAGGCATGGTGGTATGCACCTGTAGTTCTAGTTACTGAACAGGCTGAGGCAGGAGGATCACTTGAGCCAAGGGATTCAAGGTTACAGTGAGCTATGGTTGTGCTGCTGCACTCTAGTCTGGGCAACAGAGCAAGACCCTATCTTTAAACATAAATCAGGCCAGGCATTTTCACTCATGCCTGTAATACCAGTACTTTGGGAGGCTGAGGCAGATCAATCATTTGAGGTCAGGAGTTTGAGACCAGCCTGACCAACATGGTGAAACCCCATCTCTACTAAAAATACAAAAAATTAACCAAGTGTAGTGGCACATGCCTGCAGTCTCAGCTACTTGGAAGGCTGAGGCAGGAGAATCACTTGAACCTGGTAGGTGGAGATTGCAGTGAGCCGAGATTGCACTGCTGCACTCTAGCCTGGGTGATGAGCAAGACTGTCTCAAAAATGAAAATAAAATAAAAGATCAAAAATTAGTATTGAGAACCAAATGCTAGTGAAAACACTGCACGTCAATTCTTAGGGCATATTGCAAACAGAAAATTTAATGTTTATTTGAAGAGATATAAAAGGTTAAGCATAAGGAGCTAAACATTCAAATCCAGAAACTACGTAAGGAGCAACAGAGTGAAAAAGAGAAGGTAAGAGACAAATACGCACAGAGAAATAAAAAAATAAAAATAATGGCAGAAATCAATGATATAGAGAGTTAAAAAGTGCCGATGGTTAGTAAAACCAAGAGCTGGGCCTTTGAAAAGACTAATAAAATATACATCCTCTAAGATTAATCAAGAAAAAATGAGATGTATGTAAAATACAAAACAAAAAAGGGGGAATTACAACAAATAATTTTTTAGAAATTATGTTTTAAATATTATGAATAATTACGTGCTAATACATTTCTAAAACCTATATGCAATAGACCAATTCCTAGCAAGTTATGAAGTGCCATTTTGGTAACAGAAGAAATAGAAAACTTAAATGACAAATAAAGCAATTAAAAACTAGAAATGGTTATCAAAGACATCTCCACTCCTGAAGCCCCAGTCCCAAATAGCTTTACAAAGAAATTCTACTAAATTTGTAATCTTTTACAAGGTGTTCTAAAAAATTTTAAAAGCAAAAACTGCGCACCTTATGAGGTCAGTGTAATCTCAGCTCCAAAGCTATGTAAGGATCATACAAGAGAAGAAATGTATTTGGCCTTTCATTTATGAACATTGACGCAGAAATCCTGAATTAAAAATTAACTGAATTACACTGAAACTTTTTAACAGTTGCAATGTGACTAAATCAGGTTTAATCCAGACATGGAAGGAAGGTTCAAACAAAATACCTATGACAAGAGTAACATAAGCTCTGCAGTGTTGCCAAGAACAGTGTAAGAAACAAACTTACCCATCCAAACCCAAAGAATGGGCTCAGAGACCCGGAAGCAAAACTTTTTAATGACGCTGTTCCAAGAGCAGGAGTCTGGTGGGCAGGCACACCAAGCATGGTTCCAACAAGCAATTTATCCCCTATTACAAAGGTCCATCCCCTGGTTCCCCATAGGCTGAGTACTAAGAGGTCACAGTCTTCCCAGACATCGCCTATCAGTTGTGGGGTAGAGGCTTTAGTTGTTTTCTTTAGGGTTGTCCTGTTGCATTTTGTTGCAGCCCATAATGCATTGCTATCCTAGTCAGCTCAGGGGCTCTTCAAGTGTTTGATTTATGACCTAAGTAGCTGGGCAAGCTGATAAGAATAGACAAAGCGAGCTATTTTGCGTGCTAGTAAACTTTCATCTTAGGCTAAACTTCTTTGGTCCCGAACCCATGAAGGCAACTAAGGTAGGGGGCCGACAAGCAGGTGTCAGCTACATAAACAGGGGCCTAGTATATCCTATTTCTTCTGTACTTTGCTGACCTAAACCAATTAAAGGCACTTTGTCTTGGAAATGAACCACTGTATACGTTATTTCCTTCAACAGGATCAACTCATAAAAATCAATTACATTTTTCTATACTAGTGCAAACCTACTAGAAAGTATGATGTTATTCACAATAGCACCCTAGGAATTAACCTAAGAATATATGCCATCTACTGAAAAATTTTAAACTATTAGTGGACATAGATGATAATCTAAATTAATGGAGAAACAGTGTGTAGTCTTGACTGGGACAACAATATTGTAAATATATCAGTTATCCCCAATTTAGTCTACAAATTAAGTAAATGCGACCAATATTTCAGTTGAATTTTCTAAGAACTCAAATATATCCTAAAAATTTTATGGCCCTCTATCAAGGATAGTTAAATGTGAAATATATATCCAATGAAAAGGTTATATAGCAATAAAAAGGAAATACAGCTACATATGGATGGATCTTCAAAATATGATACTACAATTCAAAAGCAGGAAAGAGAACGCTACATACTGCGTAATTACATTTGTACAAAGTTCAAAACAGACAATTCTACAGTATGTTGTTTAAGGATGCACAATTAAGTGGCAAAATTATTTTTCAAAGGGAAGGAAGAAATAAAACCATCATGAAAGCAGTCATTTCTAAAATGAGAGAAGGGGTTGAGGTTAAAAAGAGGCACACGTAGCAGCACTTCTTCACAATCATCAAAAGGTGGAAACCAACCCAAATGTCTGTCAACAAATGAATGGATAAACAAAATGTGCATCCCCATATTGGAATATTATTCAGCCACAAAAAGGAATGAAATACTCAAACATGTTACAACGGGAATGAATCTGGAAAACATTAACGCTAAATGAAAGAAACCAGGCCTAAGTGGTCATCTGTTGTATGATTCCTTTCCTGTTAAATATCCAGAATTGACAAATCTATACAGACAGAAACTGGATTAGTGCTTTCCAGGAGGGAGTGAGGATAGGATAAATGGAGAATGCTTACTTAATAGATATGGGTATTCTTCTGGGGTGATGAAAAATTGTGGAACTAGAGAGACTGGGTGGTTGCACAACATTGAGAATGCACAAAATGTTTCACTTTAAAGTGGTTGTGTATTATGTACATTTCACCTCCATTTAAAAAAAAAAAAGTCACAAGGAGGCTTCTGAGGTATCTGCAGTGTTCCATCTATTTGAATGGTGGTTACACAGTAATGTACTACACAAGTACGTATTTGTTTAACATACTTTCAATGTATTACACATCAGGTTTCAACACCATATAGAAGAAAATGCCACAAGTAGCTAACCCAGGTTTGAAAATGAAAAACAAAAGAGAACTTGCCCTACCAGATATTTATTTTTTTTTTTGAGACGGAGTCTCCCTCTGTCACCCAGGCTGGAGTGCAGTGGCCCGATCTTGGCTCACTGCAAGCTCTGCCTCCCGGGTTCACGCCATTCTCCTGCCCCAGCCTCCTGAGTAGCTGGGACTACAGGTGCCTGCCACCATGCCCGGCTAATTTTTTGTATTTTTAATAAAGACGGGGTTTCACCATGTTAGCCAGCATGGTCTCGATCTCCTGACCTCGTGATCCGCCCGTCTCAGCCTCACCAAAGTGCTAGGATTACAGGCGTGAGCCACTGCGCCCGGCCGCCTTACCAGATATGTAAATAAAGTACAGTAATTAAAACACTTAGAAATTACCATGCATAGACACATAGACTCATGGACCAGAATAAAGAGCTGAGGGAGAGACTCCTGTGTTTACTGAATTTTTTTTTTTTTTTTTCAAGACAGAGTTTTGCTCGTCACCCAGGCTGAAGTGCAATAACCCAATCTCAGCTCACTGCAACCTCCGCCTTCTGGGTTGAAGCAATTCTCCTGCCTCAGCTTCCCAAGTAGCTGGGTCTACAGGCGTGCACCACTACACCCAATTAATTTCGTATTTTTAGTTGAGATGGGGTTTCACCACATTGGCCAACCGGAATTTAATATGTATTCAAGCGGGCTCAACAAGTCAATGAGGGAGAGGTTAACTCTTTGATGATGCTGGAAAAACCAGCTTACTTTTGGAGTAACAAAATTTCATGTCTCCCTAACACTTAAACAAAAGTGGACTTCAGACGAATTAATGACTGTGACAAGGAAAACTATAAAAGAAGGGAATGTTAGATAATATTTTTGAGACAGAGAGGGAAGTACAAATCTTATCAGTTTAGCACACTACATATAAGGCCTTTTTTCTTCTGATACAAGCTCTCACTCTGTCACCCAGGCTGAAGTGCAGTGGTGGAATCAAAGCTCACTGCAGCCTCAAACTCCTGGGCTAGCAATCCTCCCACCTCAGCCTCCCAAGTACCCGAGACCACAGGTGCTCACAACTAGGCCTGGCTATTTTAAAAATTTTTTTGTAGAGATGGCATCTTGCTATGTTGCCCAGGCTAGTCTCAAACTCCTGGCCTCAAGCAATCTTCTCAGCCTTCCAAAGTGCTAGAATTACTGGCATGAGCCACCACGCTCAGTCAATAAGAACTTTTTAACAAAGAACACTATCAACAAAGTTGCCAGATGACAGATTAGGGAAGATTCTTAGGAATGTTTATAATGGACAAGACACTAATAGTAAAATCAACCACAAAAATGAGCTCCAATAGAAATGTGGACAAAAGCTGTTGAGTTTACACAAAAAGGACGAGGTGGGCAGATCACCAGGTCAGGAGTTGAAGACCAGCCTGGCCAACATGGTGAAATCCTGTCTCTACTAAAAACAAAAAATTAGCCGGGTGTGGTGGCAGGTGCCTGTAATCCCAACTACTCGAGAGGCTGAGGCAAGAGAATCACTTAAACCTGAGAGGCAGAGGTTGCAGTGAGCCAAGATCATGCCATTGCACTGCAGCCTGGGCAACAGAGCGAGAGCCGGTTCCAAAAAAAAGGAATTTCAAACAAGCGTAACGTCTAAAAAGCACATAACTCAGAGACACTAGGGAAATGTGATTTAAAGCCACAATGCACCTGGCAGAAATGAGAACGCTCTAACACCAAGCATTGAGGATGTGAATATTTAGGGACACTCAATGCAGTTCTGGAGAAAGTCTAGACTGCAGCTGTCTGTTCTGGGGAGCAATCTGGCAGGATTTAGTAAAATTAAATATATTGTACTCTATGACCTAGCAATGGTGTTCCCCAGAATCTACCTAAAACATCCTCACAGACATTCATAAGAGAATATGTGTAAGACATTCATCAAATGATTATGTCCATTACCGTAAAGTGGGTAGATGAAGAAGAAATATTTTGGAGTGCTATGCAGCGGTTACAAACAGGCTAGATGCACACTATGGACTGTGAAAATGTGCTAGTACCACAGCAAGAAACAAGATGAGATCTGGAGCACAATACGTGGGTATTCTCTACAATGTCGTTATCTTTTTTATACATTTGTATTTTTTCCCATCTATTTGTTGTGTTTTTATTGTGCTACTTTACCTAGAAAATTAAAAAAAAAAAAAAAAAAAAAGTCTGTTTTTCTTTCTTATATGACCATAACTGGAAAAACTGCCTCTGAGACTTTCATGTCTGACAATAAACGACTTCCTGAACTACCTCCCAATAAAAACACCCAGGAATGCTGGGCGAAGTAGAGAAACATCTTTTCATAGTCACAGAGGAGCTCATCAGAAAGGACGAAAATCTCCGAGGGCTGAAAACAAAGAAATCATTGAAATCAAGAGAGCCAGGCTGACAGCGATGCTGAGGGTGGGCTAATGACATTTACCAAGCTTGGTTTTCAAAGTCTTAGATTTGAGTGCCCAAGAGAGAAAGGAGAAGGGCCAAACATTAATGAGTAGTGAAGAGTAAGCCCTCCAATAAAACTTGGATTTTTTTTTTTTTTTTTTAAGGAAAGGTCTCACTCTGTCACCCAGTGTTGGAGTGGCTTGGCCTAAAGGGCTCACTGCAGCCTCGAACTCCCAAGGTTCAAGCAATCCTCCCACCTCAACCTCCCAAGTAGCTGGAACTACAACCGCACACCATTATACCTGGGTAAACCTTTTTTGTAGACATGGGGGTCTCATTTGTCGCTCAGGCTGGTCGCAAACTCCTGGGCTCAAATGATCCTGCCACTTCCATCTCCCAAAGTTCTGGGATTACAAGCATGAAGAACTTGAATTTTTGAAAGGTCTCAGTTGGCTAGAAGAAAATCTGGCCACTAGCAAAGAGAAGTAACAATAGGGAAAAAAAAAAAAAAAGTGCCTCAACCTGGGCTCCAGGAGATGGAAAAAAGTCTTCTCTGAGAATTCATAATGGTGAGCCTGCTGTCCTATGTATTTGGTTTTTTTGTATTTAATCTTATGGTAAACCCCATGTGAACAAGTTAACATAAAATCATCTAAAACTTGGCTGGCCGTGAAGGCTCACACCTGTAATCCAAGCACTTTGGGAAACCTAAGTGGGAGAATCATGAGGTTAAGAGCTCGAGACCATCCTGGCCAACATGGTGAAACCCCGTCTCCACTAAAAAGAGAAAAATTAGCTGTGTGTGGAGGCAGGCGCCAGTAGTCCCAGCTACTCCGGAGGCTGAGGCAGGAGAATCACTTGAACCCGGGAGGCGGAGGTTGCAGTGAGCTGAGATCACACCACTGCACTCCTGCCTGGGCACCACAGTGAGACTCTAATAACCACCATCTAAAATGTGTCATACTCTGACCTGGCAGGAATAACGGCAAACTCTATCTGCAGGGATGCAACCTTGCTGTAGTTAGAATCCTTGTGTCCCTTCCAAAACGTATACTGAAACAATCTTCAACGCAGCAATAGTAAAAGACAGGGTCTTTAGGAGATATTTAGGCAGTCACGGCTCTACCCTCAAGGATGGGACTACTGTCTTATGAAAATGCTGGATGGAACTAGCAAGGCCCTTTATCCCCGTCCTGTCCCTTCCGCCATGTGAGAAAACAGTCTTCAAGGCACCATCACGGAAGCAGAAATTGGGCCCTCACCGGACACTGAATATTCGTGGACCTTCCAGCCTCCAGAGCTGTGAGAAATAATTTTTATTTTTTATAAATTACTTGTTCTAAGGTATCTCGTTATAGTAGCAAGAACAGATGAAGACAGCCCTCAACCAAAATCTTGCAGCAGTCCCATAAATAAATTGCTGCTCAAGTTAAGCCTCCAACCCAAAATTAGAAAACATGTTAGAACAAAACTACCGTTGTGTCTGGAATTGGCGAGTTCTTGGTCTTACTAACCTCAAAGATGAAGCCGTGGACCCTCGCGGTGTGTGTTACAGTTTTTAAAGATAGGTGTATCCAGTCTGTTCCTTCTGATGTTCAGACATGTCCAGAGTTTCTTCCTTCTGGTGGGTTTGTGGTCTCACTGAAGTCAGGAATGAAGCTGCAGACCTTCGTGGTGACTGCTACTGCTCATAAAGACAGTGTGGACCCAAAGAGCTAGCACAAGCAAGAGCTACTGTAAATATAAACCGTGAAAGGACACCACTTCGAGACACTGACCACAACCCAACCACTTTGCACCTGGCTAGCGCCAGAAACCTGCTTTTATTGCCTTACCTGGCCCCACCCACATCCTGCTGATTGGTCCATTTTACAGAGAGCTGATTGGTCCGCTTTACAGAGAGTTGATTGGTCCATTTTACAGAGCGCTGATTGGTCCATTTTGACAGGGTGCTGATTGGTGTGTTTACACGCCTTGAGCTTAGACACAGAGTGTTGATTGGTGTATTTACAATCCTTTAGCTAGACATAAAGGTTCTCCAAGTCCCCAGCCCACTCAGGAGCCCAGCTGGCCTCACGTAGTGGGTCCTGTACCAGGGCCGCGGGCAAAAGTGCCCGCGAGTCCCTCCCCGGCGCGCGTGTATTCTTCAGCCCTTGGGCGGTGGACGGAACCGGGCCTGTGGAGTAGGGGACAGCGCCTGTAGGGGAGGTTCCGGCCGCGCGGGAGCGCGCCGTGGGGCGGTTCAGGATGGCGGGATGCAGGTCCTGAGCCCTGCCCCGCTGGGAGGTGGCTGAGGCCCAGCGAGAATTCGAGCGCGGTGCGGTCAGGCCGGCAGTGCTGGGTGACCGGGCACACCCTCTGCAGGTGCTGGTCCGGGTGCTAAGCACCTCACTGCCTGTGGTGGCGGCGCCTGCGGTCGCTCCCAGTGCGTAGGCCGCCCGGGAGCCCGCGCCCGCCCGTTGCTCACGCTGGCCAGTGAGCGGTGCACGGTTCCCGCCCGCAGCAGAGGGAGCCGGCTCCGGCCTCGCCAGCCCAGAGAGGGACCCCTACACTGGCGGGCTGAAGGGCTCCTCAAGCGCCGCCAGAGTGGACGCCAAGGCTGAGGAGGCACCGATAGTGAGGGTGCTAGCACGTTGTCACCTCTCACCACGAGGAAGAAACAGTACAATGACTTACCCTCAAATGTCAGAAAACTGAAGTGTATCAAAACATCTCTTGTACCTCGTAAATATATATGCCTATTATGTACCCACAAAAATTAAAAACAAAATTTTTTTAATTTTTAAAAAGAAATCACGGCCGGGCGCGGTGGCTCACGCCTATAATCCCAGCACTTTGGGAGGCCGAGGCGGGTGGATCATGGGGTCAGAAGATCGAGACCATCCTGGCTAACACAGTGAAACCCCGTCTCTACTAAAAAATACAAAAAAAAATTAGCCGGGCATGGTGGCGGGCGCCTGTAGTCCCAGCTACTCCGGAGACTGAGGCAGGAGAATGGCGTGAACCCGGGAGGCAGAGCTTGCAGTGAGCCGAGATCACGTCATTGCACTCCAGCCTGGGCAACAGAGCGAGACTCTGTCTCAAAAAGAAAAAGAAAAAAAGAAATCACAGTGAATCTGAAGCATAAATAATTTTATTTATTAACTTATTTTAAATTTAGGGGTACATGTACAGGTTTGTTATACAGGTAAACTCATGTCACAGGGGTTTGTGGTACAGATTATTAACACTCAGATATTAAGCCTAGTACCCATTAGTTATTTTTCCCCAATCCTTTCTCTCCTGCCACTCTCCACCCTCAAGTAGGCCCCAGTGTCTGTTGTTTCTTCTATGCGTCCATGCATTCTCATCATTTACCTCACACTTATTAGTAAGAACATAGGTATTTGGTTTTCTGTTACTGCATTAGTTTGCTGAGAATAATGGCCTCCAGCTCCATCCATGTTCCTGCAAAGGACATGATCTCATTCTTTTTTTGTCTGCATAGTATTCCATGATGTATATATGCTGCATTTTCTTTATTCAGTCTACCATTAATGGGCATTTAGGTTGATTCCAAGTCTTTGCTGTTGTGAATACTGCTGCAGTGAACATACACATGCATGTGTCTTTATAGCAGAATGGTTCATATTCCTTTGGGTATATACCCAGTAATGGGATTGTTGGGTCAAATGGTGGTTTGGGTTTTAGGTCTTTGAGAGAGTTGCCACACTGCTTTCCAAAATGGTTGAACTAATTTACACTCTCACCAACAGTGTATAAGCATTCCTTTTTCTCCACAACCTTACCAGCATCTGTTATTTTTTGACTTTTGAACAACAGCCATTCTGACTGGGGTGAGATGGTATCTCACTGTGGTTTTAATTTGCATTTCTCTAATGATCAGTAATTAGATCCCATCTGTCTATTTTTGCTTTAGTTGCCATTGCTTTTGGTGTCTTTGTCATAAAATCTTTTCCTGTTCCTATGTCCAGAATGGTGTTGCTTAGGTTGTCTTGTAGAGTTTTTATTGTTTTTTGGGTTTTACATTTAACTCTAATCCATCTTGAGTTAATTTTTGTGTATGGTATAAGGAAGGGGTCCAGTTTCAATCTTCCACATATGGCTAGCCAGTTATCCCAGCACCATTTATTGAATAGGGAATCATTTCCTCATTGCTTGTTTTTGTCAGTTTTGTGGAAGATGAGATGGTTGTAGATGTGTGGCCTTATTTCTGGGCTCTATATTCTGTTCTATTATTCTCTGTGTCTGTTTTGTACCACTACCATGCTGTTTTGGTTACTGTAGCATTGTAGTATAGTTTGAAGTCAGGTAGCCTGATGCCTCTAGCTTTGTTCTTTTTACTTAGGGATTGCCTTGGCTATTTTGGGCCCTTTTTGGTTCTATAGGACTTTTTTTTTTTGAGACTGAGTCTGGCTCTGTCACCCAGGCTGGAGTGCGGTGGCCGGATCTCAGCTCACTGCAAGCTCCGCCTCCCGGGTTCACGCCATTCTCCTGCCTCAGCCTCCCGAGTAGCTGGGACCACAGGCGCCCGCCACTTCGCCCGGCTAGTTTTTTGTATTTTTTAGTAGAGAGGGGGTTTCACCGTGTTAGCCAGGATGGTCTCGATCTCCTGACCTCGTGATCCGCCCGTCTCGGCCTCCCAAAGTGCTGGGATTACAGGCTTGAGCCACCGCGCCCGGCCTCTATAGGACTTTTTAAATGATTTTTCTAGTTCCCAAGCAGAAAAAATTTTAAAGTTCACACAAAGACACACCATAATAAAAGTTCAGAACATCTAAAATAAGCAGAAGATTTTAAAAACCACCTGAGGAAAAAAAGATTACTTATAAAAGAAGACAATTATACTAACAACAGACCTCTCAGTAGCAACAATGTATACCAAAAGGTAGAGTAGAATGTTTTTCAAAATACTGGGAAGAATATCAGTTTCAAATTACATACCCAGCTAAGGTGCTCTACCACACCAAGGGCAAAATAAGACATAACCTTCCCTAAAGAAAGACTGAAGGATGGATATACAGAAAAAGAAAACACTAAAGAGTGAGGAGGAACAGTCAGCAGAGAAATTGACAGGTTCATGAGTAAATCTAAAGCACTGGCTACAAACAATAATTATTACTAACGCAGGAAGCCAGGCAAAAGACAATATTAAAATATTGATTGGATCACAGTTTGGAGTTAAATCTATCTATGGACAGGAAAAGAGTGGGGATGTTGATGTATTTCAGACTTTAAGTTGCATCCATATTAAAATTGTAAGAGTAACTATTAAAAACATACAAGTAGACTATCTAACTTCCTAACTAGTAAAGGAAATAATTCAAGCTGAGATTTTAATTTAAAAAGAAGCAAACTGACAGAAGGAAAATTGTTAACCTTTGGCTCACCATCATTTTTAAACAATAACCCTTCTCTTCCCACACTTTGTGACATGTGACAATATGCTGAAGTGCTTAGGACTTCCTATGTGGAATGATTTCATGTCCTATGTCACCCTTTCCTCAAAATGAAAGGTGTATTTCTGCCCTGGCCCTGCTCCTTCACCCTCTCCGTAGAGACTGTCTCCTCGGTGCCCAGGGCTAAGCAAAGACCAGAAAATGCAGTATGTCTGTCCCCCACCTGCTCGGCAGTTGCCCACCTACGTGAAGAGTCCAGGAGCAGGATGGCCGGGACACCCCCGGGAATCAGTACCTGTTGTGTGGGGCAGAATCACACTTGGGTTCTTCCTCCATTGTTAAAGTCATGCACGTGGAAAGTAAAGGAAATGTAAAGAAGAAAATGCAAGTCCTACTTGTTAACCCTCCCACATCAGGATTAACCACTGTTACCATGTTTTATTCCTGTGGACTTCTTTCTAGTTATAGAGACACAGTGTTTGTGCTATTCCATATCCTTGTATTTTAGTCACAATCACACTATGGGCATTGGTTCACAATATTTAAATGTTCTTAAAGAGCATAATTTTTAGTGCTTTGTTTTGGTGCACACGTCTTACCCTTCTTTCTTTTTTTTTTTTTTGAGACGGAGTCTCGCTGTGTCGCCCAGGCTGGGGTGCAGTGGCCGGATCTCAGCTCACTGCAAGCTCTGCCTCCCGGGTTTACGCCATTCTCCTGCCTCAGCCTCCTGAGTAGCTGGGACTACAGGCGCCCGCCACCTCGTCCGGCTAGTTTTTTTTGTATTTTTTAGTAGAGACGGGGTTTCACCGTGTTAGCCAGGATGATCTCAATCTCCTGACCTCGTGATCCGCCCATCTCGGCCTCCCAAAGTGCTGGGATTACAGGCTTGAGCCACCGCGCCCGGCCTTACTCTTCTTTCTTAAGTGCTTCTCCACCCACCAGCACCATTCAGTCCAGCTTCAGTGCAAACTGCCTCTTATGGCACTAGCGCCATGAAATGGGTCCTGCCACATCTCCTGGGAGAGTTTTGTGTTTTACACGTCTACGGTAGTTCATTTCAGTTTAGATGAATGAAGTTAGTCTTCTGAACACTCATTTATTGCCAGGGTCCCATCTTTACCTTGACTGATGTCGCAGGGGCCTCTTCTTTCTGCATGGCAGAGACGGTCCATGGCCTCTAGGATGGAGGCTCATTCTCACCAGGGGACAGCTTGTAAGTCCCGCACCACCTTGACTGGTTTGGATCACGAGCAGTGAGGCCAAAGTCACCAGTACCATCCCAGTCTCCCCTGGCAGCTGCGCACTGAGCAAAACATGCTGCTTCATCACATAAGTGACCCTGGATGTGGATGCCCCAGAGGTGTCTGGATGAGGTGTGCTCAGCTTGGCAGCAGAGGACACACCCCACTGCTGCAGCGGGTTACAGTTGTCCTACCTGTGCTGAGGCTCTCCATCCTGCTAAAGCCCTCACCCACCTCATCCGCCTTGCCCACCTGTTTCCTTGGCAGTTTCCATCCAGTGCTGCCTGGCCAGGAAGAGCATGGCTCACATGAAAGGCAGCAGCCTCCTGTGCGGGTACCTGCAGCTGCTGCCCATGTTCAGTGTAGTGATGCTAGGAATGATCAGCTGCGTCCTGTACCCAGGTAAACTGCTGATTTCAATGTGTTCACACCGATCAACTCCTTTCGTAGAGATCTGTAAGGAGTTTGGGGTTGCTGGGTCTCCCACAGTGCACAGGTTATGGAGGTGCCCCACGGGCTTCCTAGGGAAGTAATGGGCTAGGATTGGGATGCAGCCAAGTCTGGCAGAAACTCTGGATATGGGCAGCAAGAGGGAAAATTCTGAGGAGATAAGTTCCACAGGGAAAAGCAGAGCAGTGCATTTTTTCGTGGCTCAGAACCTTGTTCCTCCTAGAAGGGTCCCAGTGTCTGCCGTTAGTGTGAGATACACTCTACAGGAAGCTTGAGATGAGCTGCTCCCACTGCATCACAAACATCATCACACTGGGCATGCCCTGGGTGCCAGGCACAGGGCTGGGATCTTGAAGATTCTGTCTCTGCTTTTCACAGCCCCAGAAGTGGCTTTCAAGGCCTTTCTGAACTCATGAGGCACATTGGAAGGAATGTGAGATAACCCCCAAAGTGGGCCTAACTTCAAGGCTCACATTCTTTCATTAAATGCTATTGAAACATCCCTGTTTCCTTTAATAAGCTAACAAAATTCTGTGTTCATATCTCATCCACCTTTCTTTCTTCCTTCCTTTCTTTCTTTCTTTCCTTCTTTCTTTCTTCTTCCTCTTTCTTTCTTTCTCTCTCTTTTTTTTTTTTTGAGACAGGTTCTCATTCCGTCACCTAGGTTGGAGTGCAGTGGCATGATCATGGCTCACTACAGCCTCCACCTCCCATGCTCAAGCAAGCTTCCCACCTCAGCCTCCCAAGTAGCTAGGACTACAGGCACACACACCACCACAATTAGCTCATCTTTTAATTTATTTTTCGTAGAGATGGAGTCTCACTATGTTGCCAAGGCTGGTCTCAAACTCCTGAGCTCAAACGATGCTCCCATCTTTACCTCCCAAAGTGCCGGGATTACAGGCGTGAGCCACTGCAACCAGCCCTGTCATCCCCATTTTCACCTAGTTTTTCTAGCTCATACTGTCTCTCAGTATAGAGGGTCTGTTTACTTATAACACTTTCTGGAGCACATACTCTGATGGGTGGAACCACAGGGGCAGAGCAGGCAACTTCCACGGGAGGGATTTGCTGCTGTGTTTTTGACAAGGTCAAAGTGTAAAACTCTTTTTCTACTGCTAAGTAATGTGCAGGAGACATCTCTAACCCTAACTCATCTTTTAATCTGCCCCTGAGACATGCCTATTCTAAAATACAAATTCTTTTCCAGTTTTAACAGAGAGGTGCGCTCTGTTTTCATGTTTCCATGTTTGGTCTTCAGCTGTCAGGCAGCCCTTCCTTAGGTTTCTAGGCGGTGCTTCCTCACAGGTTGAAAAATAGTTCCCTGGCAGGGCTGGGTTGGGTGGCTCACTCCTGTAATCCCAGCACTTTGGGAGGCTGAGGTGGGCGGATCACGAGGTCAGGAGATCCAGACTATCCTGGCTAACACAGTGAATCCCGGTCTCTACTAAAAATACAAAAATTAGCTGGGCGTGGTGGTGGACACCTGCAGTCCCAGCTACTCGGGAGGCTGAGGCAGGAGAATGGCGTGAACCGGGGAGGCGGAGCTTGCAGTGAGCCGAGATCGCGCCACTGCACTCCAGCCTGGGCGACAGAGCCAGACTCTGTCTCAAAAAAAAAAAAAAAAAAAAAAAAGTAATCTGTTTGCTTTTCTGAAACCTGGCTGGCATCACTGAAAGGTTTGTTGAGGTTACATGACTTGCTTTGGGTCACGCAGTGAATTGGAAGAACACCTATATCACCCTAAAAGCCTACGTTATTCTTAATGAATAAACTAGAGAGGAACAAAGTAACAGTGTCCCCCTACTCCACCGCTATATTTAGACAGACAGAGAAACAGAGAGAGAGAGAAGGAAGGAGGGAAGGAGGGACAAGAGAAAGGGAGAGGTAGACCCACAGGTGATATTAGCAGACAAGGACTTCAAAATAACCATTTTTGTCTGTCTTTTTTTCTACTGGTTTCTGTTCTTTACGATTTCCTTTCTTCTATGTGCTTTGGATTTACTGCACTGTTCTTTTTTCTAGCTTCTTAAAGTGGACATTAAGATAATTGGTTTAAAACCATTCTTATTTTTTACTATAACTGCTTAAAGTTATAAATCTCGATTTCTAATTTACTTCCACTATGATTCAATAATACACTCTATGAGATTTCAGTCTTTTGAAATTGACTGATACTTTTGCAGATGAGGAGCCAGAGGCTCAAAAAAGGCTACTTGCTATATAGCTGAACTCGTGACTTGGGGATTTGGTGTACAGATTAGTTTGTCACCAGATACTAAGCGTAGTACCTAACAGCTTTTTTGTTTTTTGTTTTTTTTTCTCTGAACCTCCGGACAAGTGATGCGGCTCCTTAAGCCTCAGTGTCCTCATCTGTAAAGTGGGCATAATTGTACCTCCTGCATAGAGCTGCTGCTAAGATAAAGATAAATTGGCTGGGTGTACTGGCTCATACCTGTAATCCCAGCATTTTAGGAGGCCAAGGTGGGAGGACTGCTTGAGCCCAGGAGTTTGAGATCAACCTGGGTAACATTAGGGAGACCCTGTCTCTACCCTGACCTTAAAATAAAAGTTAATTTTTTAAAAAAGCAAAGTTGGTATGAACTATAATAATGATGAAGTAAACCTAAGGACAAGGAGGGTTACCAGAGCTAAGAAGGACTTTTCATCATGATGAAAAGGATCACTCCTCAGGAAGCCATAACAGGCATCAATGTGTAAGCACCTAATACCAGAACTCAAAATGCATGAAGCCAAAACATGAAAGAACTACAGTGAGGAAGAAATAGACAGTTAAAAGATTTTAATACCCTTCTCTCAGTACAGAAGATAGAAAGTATTTGTTTGTATTACAATATTACAATACATTACAATATTCTTACAAAACTAGTTCTAGTGTTGCAAAAAATAACAAAATTAGCAGATGTGGTGGTATGTGCCTATAGTCCCAGCTACCTGGGAGGCTGAGGTGGGAGAATTGCTTGAGCCTGGGAGGCTAAGGCTGCAGTGAGCCATGATGGTGCCATTGCACACCAGCCTGGGAAACATAGTGAGATACAGTCTCAAAAAAAAAAAAAATTAAGATAAATTAAGTAGACAGGTTAGCACAGTGTCCAATACAGAGCAAATGCTCAGCAAATGTTAGTTATAAACACAGCAATCCAGCATTATTACCTGTGGGAAGTCACCATGACTCAAGGACATTAACTGCTCAGTTGGGAGATTTCTTTTTAAAAATAAATAGACATAAGGTTTTACTAAGTTGCCCAGGCTGGTCTTGATCTCTTGGGCTCAAGCAAACTTCCCCTCTTGACCTCCCAAAGCACCAGGATTATAGGCATGAGCCACCACGCCCAGCCAAGACATTGCTTTTCTATGTGTTATGGCGAGACCAGGACCTGAGCTGGAAGACCACTGCAGCAATGCCCCCCCTCTGGATTCAGTGGACTCCTTGGGTTGGGTATAGACTGAAGTCATATGATTCGCTTTCCTTCAGTCATCTACGCTCACTAGCAGGCCTGGTAGCTCTAAGACAAGGCATTTCCTGAGGCTTAGCTGGAAAGTGCAGACAATTAATTTCCTGAACTGTGGGATGGTCAGCATTTCCGGTAGTCTGATCCCATCCCTACTGTATTTTATGGAAATGTCTCAACTTTTCCAATGTGGTGTTCTCCAGAACTAATACAGAAATTTAGAAATTGTAATATTTGTTTGACCATTTCAGTGGGGCTTGGGGAAGAAGGTGAGATCAATGCAAGGGCTCATTATCATCTCATGAGGAAGGTCTTCTGGCTGAGGGGGCACCTCCTTGCCTGTCCCACTAGACCATGAACTGTTTGAGGGAAGGACTAGACCTTGCATCATCTACATATTCTCATGGCTTAGAACAAACACCTGGCATAGTGTGGGGCCCATTTCCTGCAGGAGTAAGCGGAGGAACAAACTCAGCCAGTGAAGTAACGAAAGTGGCACACACAGGCTGTGGCTCTGAAAGTCCAGTCCCAGGACATGAGGGATGGAGAGGGAGGGACCCATGATCCTTTCTTCAGAGCAAGCAAGGCTCCCTCTGGAGTGCGATGCCCCTCCCACTCTGCAGCCTGCATTCCCACCCAGAATGATGGGCTGACTGGTACATAGGCTGCCCCCAATCCCTCACTCCTAACCGTTGACTTCCAATGTGAGGGCACAGACTCCAATGGGGACACAGAGCATGGGGTTTCTATGGCCCTCAGTGCCAGGACCCATTTCCTACCAGTGGTTAGAAGCTCTACCACAATCATTGGGTAGGCCATGGAGCTGCAGCCAGTTGTGGTCCCACGGTACTTCAGACATTCAGTAGGGGTGATACATGCCACTGTATCTGCAGAGGGATCACAGTCATCAACACGCTGGCTTCAGAGCTCTAAAATCTGAGCTCAGGGACAGGGAAACAAATTAGGAATTATATATTCGCATGGAGATGCTAGACTTTTGGTGCACTGGTGACCACCTCATGATCCTGCACACTCAACAGGGGCCTAGAGTGGAGGAAAGGGCCAGGAGTCAGGCACCCGGGAGTCCACTGAGTCGGTGCTTCCACCCATTCACCACGTGACCCAAAGCAAGTCACGTGACCTCGATGAGCCTTTCAGTGATGCCAACTATGTCTCAGGAAAGCAAACAGATTATTTGTCTATGTACTAATGTGTGAGCAAATTATAACCTCACTCCCTTATCCCTGATGAGGGTATTGTTTCAGAGTATTCTGAATCTAAGGACGTGAAGAGCACAGGGACCTGTTTTTTAACTTGTTAGAAAGCACCTCCTAAAGACCTCACAAAGGGCCATCTGACAGCTGAAGACCAAACCTGGAACATCAAAACAGAGCACTCTTTTCTGTTAAAACTGGAAGGGTTGGCTCTATAGGTAAACTCGTGACTCGGGGATTTAGTGTACAGATTAGTTTGTCAGTCAAGTACTAAGCATAGCACCTGACAGGTTTTTTCCTGAACCTCTCCATCCTCCCACCCTCCAGCCTCAAGTAGGCCCCAGTGTCTGTTGTTCCTCCCTTTCTGTCCATGTGTTCTCATTATTTAGCTCCCACTTATAAGTGAGAAAATGCAGTATTTGGTTTTCTGTTCCTGCATTAGTTTGCTAAGGATAATGGCCTCCAGTTCCATCCACGTTCCTGCAAAGGACGTGATCTCATTCTTTTTATGACTGCATAGTATTCCATGGCACACCAGCTTTCTTATGCTTGGTGTTTATAGCATCTTTTACTTTTGACCTGCAAGTATATTTAGTGAGTGCCTTGTAGAGCACATATAGTTGGATAATGATTTTTTATCTAGTCTGACAATCTCTGCCTTTTGAGTGTTTAGTTCACTTGTATTTAATGTAATCACTACTATGGCTGGAAATTGTTTTTTAATATTCCATTTTAATTTATTTTGGTTGCTCTGAGGATTACAATACACATTCTTGACTGATCACCATCCACATTCTTGACTGATCACCATCCACTTTGAGTTAACATTGTACCATTTTATGTAAGATGTAAGTACCTTGCAGCTATGTATGCCATTTTCCCCTTTCATCTTTTGTGTTATAGCTGTCATATATTTTACATCTGCATACATTGTAAACCCCACACCACAGTGATAGTGATATTATTTTTCACCTTAGCTAGTCAGTTGCCTTTTAAAGACATTAAGACAAAGAAAATACATAAGTATTTTATATTTACCCACATATTTCATTTGCCTTTTTGGTCTCATCCTTTCAGGTTCAACTTTCCATCTGTATTATCCCCTTCACCTTGAAAAACTTTCCTTAGCATGCCTTTGTCATGCAGGTTTGCTGGTGACAGATTCTGTTTTTATGTATCAGAAAATGTTTTTATTTCACCTATACTTTTGAAGGATATTTTCCACTAGATGTAGAATTCTAGGTTGCAGTATTTTTCATTCACCATTGTAAAGATGCTGTTCTGTTCTCTTCTACCCTTTTGTTTCTGGTAAGAGTTCAGACATAATTCATATTGTTCCTCACTATATGTAATGTTTATTCCTATGACTTTCAAGATTTTCTCTTCATTTTTGTTTTTTTCACCAGTTTAATTTTAATGTGTGTGTGTGTGTGTGTGTGTATGATGTTTATCCTGCTTGGGTTTTGCTGTACTCCTCAAATCTATAAATTAATGGTTTTCATCAAATTTGGGACAATTTTGACAATTGCTTTCTTGTATATTTTTCTACTCCATTCTTTTTTTGTGACTCAACTTACATATCTATTAGTCCTTTTAATATTATCCCACATATCATGGAAGTGCTTATTATTAGATTTTTTTCTTCTGTGTTTTTCAGCTTAGTTCTATCAGTGTGTCTTTGGGTTTATTCCCCCTTTGTTCTGCTATTTCCAATCTATTGTTAAGGCCAACGAGTGCATATTTCATTTTATATACAGACCTGAAATTTCAGTTCTGGAATTTCTGTTTGGTTCTTTTTAAAAGTTTTTACAGTTTCCGGTTTTCTGATGTGATTTCCTATCTGTTCACTCATAGTTATCATTTCCTTTATGTCATTTAATATAGCTATAATAGCTACTTTGATGCCCTTTTTCTGCTCACTTTAATATCTGAACCAACTTGAGGTCAGTTTCTATTGATTGCTTTTTGTCTAAACTATGGGTCACATTTGTTTATTTCTTCACATGCCTGATAAGTTTTACGTATACTGGACAGAGTGGCTAACATGTTGTAGAGACTCTGGATCATGTTCCTCTGGGTTTTGTTTTAACATTCAGGTAAATTACTAGCTGATCACCTTAAACTTGTGGAAGTCTGATTTTAGGCTTTGTTGGGGTGGGTCCTTCCAGTTTTGCTCTTAGTCCTTGGGCAAGTTCTTAGTCCTGGGATACAGTCTCTACTTTGAAAGCATGATCTTTCTGAAGTTTCAGTGACAGGCCTGTGGTGGTTACACAGTCCCTATAACTTGATGAGACTCCAATTCCAATTTCTGTCTCCTTTGCTGTAAACAGTGGCTCTAATCTTTGCTTAGCTTTTTCTGCCTTCCAGTGGTTGCTTGTTCATGGAATCTTTGGAGATTCTCACACACATGCACAGTTCAGGGGTCAGACAAGGATTGAAGGGGAGTTTCCATGCAGATTTGGACCCCTGCACTCTGTGGCTCCCTCCCTTCTGAAACTTTCCCCGTAAATTTTCAACCACTCTAAATCCCCAACCTCTCCTCTATCTCCTCAACTCAGCGAGACTGGGGCTTTATGTCCAACTTCTGGCCACCCCACGCCATGAAGACCAGGGAGGGCACCCAGGATAAAATCTGTGTAAATGCAGGTATCACCTAGTGTGGTTCCTTTCTTTCAAGGATTGAGTCCTATCCCATTTCTGCCTCCTTTGAGTGGCTCTTCAGTATCTTCAAGTTGCTTTTGCTTTTGGCTCAGAGTTCATCATTGTCATCTGTGGCAAGATCAGTCCACTCCATCATTCTTGGAGTAGGAACTCACATCCTTGCCTGTTCTTTGACTGTCAATAAATTAGTCCTTTCTAGCTTACATTCACTTTCTCAAAATTATAATTTTTCAGCCCTTGTTGACATAGAACTAAGTTTTATTCATCTTTGGAGCAACATTTGATCTAGTGTAATTTTACACATGGATACACATTAGAAAATTATTTACTTAGAAAAAGTACTGAGCATTTGTAGCCTCTAGTCAGTTCTTTAAAATTTTCAGCAAAATTTAATAAAATACATATATGAACTTATTGAAATATTTTATATCATGTGCTATACTTATCTCTCTGAAATTTTTAAAAATATACTACTCTCAAGAAATTAGTATTTGCCATGTATTATGTGTTAAGCCTGACTGCCCCAAACATAACCTCCAAATTTGCCAAAAATTCATCCATTATCCAGTAAGAGGCAAACAGACACTTGGTTTTATTTGTTTAGAAGTTGAGGTGTTTTTGTGTGCAGCTTGGTAACACTCATTTGTGTTTCAGTGTATGGCTGTCTCCTCTGCTCCCACACTTATAAATGGGCAACTGAATTTAAACTAGTGAATAATTGAATTAATAGCTTATGGTTTGTAGATATTTTATTGGCAAGAAGAACAAACTCATCAAACTGTTATTGACTGTTGGTTCAATTTACTGTTTTTTTCTTACAATCTTATTTGTCTCCCTGTTGCCTGCATCCCTATTATGGAGATGGGACAAAGAGAACAATTATTTGCATACGTGCAGGCATTTAGGAGTTACCGGATGCCACCCACTACTGTAGTCTCCCTGCTTACTGTTGTAAACCAAACTAAAATTTTAAGCCCTCCAACTGACTGAGGGACCCCCAAGTCAGCCAAGGGCATTCCAAAGTAAACCTGAAAAACTAGTTCAGGCTATTATGGGAAGTGGTGGAGGTGGGGAAAGGTGGGACATTCCTCATTATATCATCCTCTCTTTGGAATTCATGCACAACTGACAGCATTATCGTTAAAACAGAGATTTTAAGATTGGCAGGGCATGGTGGCTCACACCTATAATCCCAGCACTTTGGGAGGCCGAGGTGGGTGGATCACCTGAGGTCAGGAGTTCAAGACCAGCCTGGTCAACATGGTGAAACCCCGTCTCTACTAAAAATACAAAAATTAGCTGGGCATGGTGGCGTGTGCCTGTAATCCCAGCTACTCGGGAGGCTGAGGCAGGAGAATTGCTTGAACTGGGAGGCGGAGATTGCAGTGAACTGAGATCGCGCCACTGCTCTCCGGCTGGGGTGACAAAGTGAGACTCCATCTCAAAAAAAAAAAAAAAAAAGATTAACAGTATAGACTTTTTGTAGCAATAAGACACCAAATTCCAGCCTGACACAGTATAGCATCACATGATGGATAGCAGACCCTGAAAGAAACCAAAGTATTTTACCCCCAAAATATACTTATTTGACATATTTTGAAATGACCCTGCAAAGCTGTCTCTCGTGGGGGAAATCTGAATTCTGTAGAGAATTCCCTTTTCTTCACAGGTCTTTCCTTTGATCCAGGGAAAATTACCTAAGAGCCTGGCATGTTTTGAGGTCTGAGAAGAGATCTGAAGTCTGCTACCTGGAGGCTTCATCTGCGTGATAAAACCTTGGTCTCCACAACCCTTTATCTGAACCAGACATTCTTTCCTTTTTTTTTTTTTTTTTTTGAGATGGAGTCTCGCTCTGTAGCCCAGGCTAGAGTGCAGTGGCCGGATCTCAGCTCACTGCAAGCTCCGCCTCCCGGGTTCACGCCATTCTCCTGCCTCAGCCTCCCGATTAGCTGGGACTACAGGCGCCCGCCACCTCGCCCGGCTAGTTTTTTGTATTTCTTAGTAGAGACGGGGTTTCACCGTGTTAGCCAGGATGGTCTCGATCTCCTGACCTCGTGATCCACCCGTCTCGGCCTCCCAAAGTGCTGGGATTACAGGCTTGAGCCACCGCGCCTGGCCCATTCTTTCCTATTGATTCCAGGTCTTTAGATAATAACTTTTTTAACCAATTGCCAATCAGGAAATCTTTGAATCTACGTATGACCTGGAAGCCCCTCCACCTTCCCCGATTTGAGTTGTCCCACCTTTCTGGACTAAACCAATGTACATCTTCCATATATTAATGAATGTCTTATGTCTTCCTAAAATATATAAAACCAAGCTGTGGCTTGATCACCTTGGGCACATGTTCTCAGGATATCCTGGGGCTGTGTCACAGGCCACTGGTCACTCATACTTGGCTCAGAATAAATATCTTCAAATATTTTATAGAATCTGACTCTTTTTATCAACAATAATTCGCACCCAACATCGGGCCTCAGAGCCCCCAAAATAGTTGCCCAAATCTGAAGCTAAGTGACCAGCAGGAACCCACTGAAATATTGACTTAATAAAAATGTAAAAAAGTTTTAATTTTTAAATTCCATAATCTCCTTCTTTTTGAAATGTTTCAAGTTGGTATCTCAGAAGTTCAACTTCTGCTGTACCCCTGCAGCTTCAGCTCTTTCTTTCTTTGAGAAGGCCTGGGATGGTAACTTTTGTCAGCACCTGTGTGTGTGCTCCTGTAACTTTTTTCATTAATAGTCTAAAGTAAGGCAGAGGATTTTTTAAAACAGGCAAATCATATAGGATCTGCCACTGTCTGTGTGTCTGTTATGTCTACATGTTTATACGTGTCATGTGGAAGTGACATTTTACTACCAAACTAAATAAAAGAGTTCTAATCAGTTGGCTTAAAGAGGCCAGGCACGGTGGCTCAGGTCTGTAATCCCAGCACTTTGGGAGGCTGAGGTGGGTGGATCACTTCAGGCCAGGAGTTCAAGACCAGCCTGGCCAACATGGTGAAATCCTATCTCTACTAAAAATACAAACATCATTCTGGTGTGGTGGTGCATGCCTGTAGTCCAGGCTATTCAGGAGGCTGAGGCAGGAGAATCACTTGAATCTGAGAGGCAAAGGTGGCCATGAGCCAAGCTCATGCCACTGCACTCCAACCTGAACAAGAGTAAGACTCCATCTCAAAAAAAAAAAAAAAGAAAGAAAAATTGGCTTAAAGAAAAGTAAGTGCTTCTCAGACTAACAGAAGGTAGCTCAGATGCCTTTTAGTTCACATGATTTTAGTAATCTTTGGTAAGATTAACTTGGTAAATTGAATCTCAAAATCATCTCCAGTTCTTAAGAAACTTAGTCATGTTATGCTAAATTAAGTAATCCTGGATTTTCCACTGGGAATTTGGATTACTAAAAATTAGAATAGTTGGAGAGTAAGATGTGTTTTTGTTGAGGATGTAAAAACATGAGGATATGGTTTCGCTAAAGAAAATGTATTTTTTTCTAGTTTAGAGACCACTTAAGGGTCACTTTAAAATAAAATTTAAAATAAAAATATTTTTTGAGACAGAGTCTCGCTCTGTTGCCCAGGCTGGAGTGCAGTGCTGTGATCTCAGGTCGCCGCAACCTCCACCTCCTGGGTTCAAGCAATTCCCCTGTCTCAACCTCCCAAGTATCTGGGACTACAGGTGCACACCACCATATCTGACTAATTTTTGTATTCTTAGTAGAGGTGTGGTTTCACCATGTTTGCCAAGCTGGTCTCAAACTCCTGACCTCAAGTGATCTAAAATAAAGAAAAAATTATACAGATAAAACTAAATGGATAAAGAGAAAAATAAAAGAAAGGGTGGAGAATGGGAAATCTTTGACTCCTGGGTGGCCATGAGGGCACCCATCTTAAGGAGCTGGCGCTGGGCTGCATTCAGCTACTAAAGGTAAAAGTTACCAGTAGAATTTAAAGATGGATCATGCTCCCAGGAAGTTGGTTCACTGGAGGCATAAGGAAATACAAACTATAACCACGAAATAAGTGACAGAATTTTTTAAAATGAAGAAAATGCAAACTAATAAGGAAGAAGCAAAATATTTAATCCCTTGGTTATTGTTATCTGTGATAGCTAAGATGAAAATAAAAGAGAGTTCTGGGTTGGGCCTAAAGACCGGACTAAGCTCAGATGTGGGTCTGTCTCAGCTCAGGCCACTAGCCTCAAGGTGAAATGGGAAAGGTTCCCTTGTCCCCCCCGCAGGCATGCAATGGGGGTGTGGCTCATTTCTTCAATGCCACACTGCTCAAATCTCTAGGGGAGCATACAGACGGGCAGGCTGTGGGGCTGTGAATGTTTACAGATGAAGCCCCAGTGGGTGTGTGTTATGGGGTGCTCTGTTACAAGTTTGAAGCCTATAGGTGGCTTGTGTAAACCCGCTTAATTAGACCCTCTACCTTGTCACAAGGACAGAGGGCTTTCTGTATCCCGGGTTCTTGCCTTAGTATACCGGAAGAATCAGATCACACGTGGGCTTGGAGAATGAGTGCAAGGTTGTATGGAGTGGAAGTAGCTCTCCACCGATGGCGGATCCAGAAGGGAGATGGTTTTCCCCTGTAGTTGGGCCGCTCAGCAGCCCTGGCTCTCCTCCAAACTCTAGCCAAACTCTGCATTGTTCTACTGGTCATGGCCTGCCAGCAAGCCAGCATCTGCCAGTGTTCTCTTCCACCAGCGTGCTCCCTCGACGTCCTCTTGCCATCCAGCTGCTTGTGTCTTCTTCCGGTGATGTGCTCCTCTCAATGTCTGGCTGCCTGTGTGTGTGCCTGCTAGGGTCTTGGGTTTTTATAGGCCCAGGATGGGGACATGGCCGACCAGGGTGGTCTTGGGAAATGCAACATTTGGGTGCAAAGGCAGGAGTGCCTGTCCTCACATAGGTCCATATGTATTGAGCCCCAGCCAGGGACCACAGCCTCCTCTACCCAGCACTTCCCTTTCCCTTTTCATTTAAAGGGACCATGCTCTTCCCTTCCCAGCACTCCTGTATCAAAAGGTACTCACAAATGGAAACATTAAGCCAGAGTGACAAAAGGTACCTCTGAGGTATGTAATTACCAAGGAGGTAATCAATGTAGGGGAAGGGCAAAACCAAGTAACTATTAAAACAAGAGGGTATATAGTATAAAAAAATTGTACCGTTTGGTAGATTGGTATCATCAACTTCCTGAGAAACCTTTGCTAAAATGGACTGTAAGAATAACTACTTTAAGGACAGTATCTTTCATTTTAAATGCTACAGAATGAAAGAGCATCTCTGGGTTGATGCAGGACCCATAGCTCACTATTAAACAATTGCGGCTGAGTATATGTGATCCAAATGCCCAGGAGGTTATTCCTGAGCAAATGGCCAGCCTAGTGAACTGGATAAATGCCAATGTAAGATCTGTTTACCCTGAGAAGGGCACTTCCTAACTCTCCCTATAAAATGCCAACTGGAGGCCAGGCACGGTGGCTCACGCCTGTAATTCCAGCACTTTGGGAGGCCAAGACAGGCGGATCACGAGGTCAAGAGATCAAGGCCATCCTGGCTAACAAGGTGAAACCCCATCTCTACTAAAAATACAAAAAAAAAATTAGCCGGGCATGGTGGCGGGCGCCTGTAGTCCCAGCTATGGGGCAGGATGAGGCAGGAGAATGGCGTGAACGCGGGGGGCGGAGCTTGCTTGCAGTGAGCCGGGATCGCACCACTGCACTCCAGCCTGGGCGACAGAACAAGACTCCGTCTCAAAAAAAAAAAAAAAAAAAAG